>NW_007260458.1:2082009-2104204 GCF_000164805.1 Carlito syrichta
TATATATATATATATATATATATATATATTTTTTTTTTTTTTTTTTCAGGACTGTTGATTAGTAGTTGTGTCTCTCAAAATTATCTTGATTTCTATGAAACTATGCCTCCTTTTTTAAAAAATCTATTTTCATTGAGGCATAATTAACATGCAATTAAATGCACAAATCTTGAGTACTTAGTGAGTTTTGATAATTCCATATAATCTGGTAACTGCCACCCAAAACAAGATATAGAGCACTTTCATTCTCCTGGAAAGTTCCTTGCACCCCTTTGCAATCAGTTTCCTTTTCCCATTTATTTCCTACAACTCTCTGGTTTTTCACGATTTTATACAAGTGAAATCAAGCTGTACACTTTTGTGTCTGACTTTTTCTACTTAACATAATATCTTTAAATTTGTCCATGTGTGTATATCAGCAAAGCATTTTTTATTGCTGAGCATTATTTCATTGTATGAATATACCACAACTTGATTATCCATTTTCCTGCGCATAAACAATTTTTTCCCTAGTTTTTTGCTATTGTAGGGCTGCCATAAATATGCTCTGCAAGTCTCTTTGGTACACATGATTTTATTTCTCTTGGGTAAATACCTATGAGAGAAATTTCTGGGAGATGTATATTTAACTTTCTAAGAAAGCGTCAAACAGTTCTCCAGAGTGGTTGTACTGTTCTGCACTCAAATGGATATGTATGAGAGCTCCTAATACTCCAAATCCTCACAGACATTTGTTTTTATGGTAGTCTTTTTGATTTGATTTGGTTCATTTTCATAGGTATTAAGGGGCATCTCATTTCATGATATGCTCACTGATCATCATATATTTTCTTTTTGTGAAATATCTGTTGCATTATTCTGAAAATGGGATTTTTACCTTCTTATTGTTGGTTTACAGAATTTCTTTATACTCGTAAATTATGTAAACATGTCCTTTGTCAGATACTTGTTTTGTGAATATTTTCTCCTAGTTTGTGACTTGTCTATTTATTTTCATCATGGATTCCATTAATGAGCAGGAATATTTGATTTTGATGGAGTCCAATTTATCCTTTTTCTTTTATGATTTGAGTATTTTGTGTCCTGTTCAAGATATCCTACATACATCTAATTTTAAAAACCTTTTAAAGTTTGTGAGTTTCTGTTTCCCAACATGTAAATTCACAAAAGAAACAGACCTAAATTTTTAAAGCAGGCTGTTACAACATAATTGCTCACATGGGCCAAGCAAGTAACATAAATGAGTTCACTGAACCAGATATGAGATTATAAGAAGTAGTGAGGTCACTGTCTAAGTGAGAAATACAGGATTCACACAGAGCTATTCAGATTCAAATTTGGAGATGGGTGGACCAATGGGGATTACTGGCTTGTGATCTCTGCCTTAAATAATTGTTTATATATATCAACATATGTATCATATATATGTGATATCAACACGTATACACACACATACTTACACACGTATATGCATACACACACACACACACACATACACACATATATATTTTAAAATTAATTTTTTTTAGTGATGGGGTCTTATGATCCAGGTTGGCTTCAAGTTATCCTCCTACCTTGGCCTCCCAAAGTGCTGGGATTACAGGTGTGAGCCATTATATCTGGTCAAAATATATATTTAATAAGTGTTTTTTTTGTTGTTGTTCAGTGGCCACTGCCTAAACTATCAGCTTGAAAAATGGGAAGTAGTGAACAGCATTTTAATTAAAAAGTATCTCATCAACAAAGGTACCTGCATAATGAACATTTGTATACCTAACACTGAACTGTATCCCACATCTTTAAAATAAAAAACTAAAAAATAAAACCCAGTTTCTCACAGTCGGTTCCTTCTCCTTTTTTCTAAAATGATGATAGTTCATGAGATCAGGGATATGGTTTTTATACCTAAAGAAAAGACTTGAGGTTTTTGGGAGAAGAATTCTCTGGTCCCTTTCTGGGTGGGATGGGAGAGGGGAGGAAGACGATCAATGTTCTATTTCCATTTCTCTGCTGGTCTTTGGGGTAATGTCCCTTGCCTACCTGTTGCTGCTTGTTCTGCTGTCACTTGTGGCTCAAGACTGTGGCTGCTGTCACTTGTATACTGTTTGTTGTTGTTGTTGTTGTGGTTGTTCTTAGCTCAGGCAGAGCCTGGTGGTATCTCCTGGCTGACTGCCTTATCTTGGCTCCCACTTGTGCTATAGAGCCCTTTGCGGTCTGGTTCTAACTCCCATTTGAGTCTTACCTGGGAGGCCGGGCCCTCAGTATAGCTTTCTATAAAGCCACCTCATTGCTTCTCTGGTACCCTTTCTAGCAAGGTCCCCAGCCCAACATTGGGAAATGTTAATCTCAGGACATCTTCTTAAGCCGCTGCACTTCTGAGTTTACTTTAATGTGACTGTGCCTTAAGTTGATACAGTGCAGCCCCCAAGCCATGATCTTTCTGAGTCAAGCAGGGAGTGGGCAAATCTTTCTCTGCTCTCTTTGATACTCTCCCTTATTTAATACACTCTCTCTCCAGGCCACAACCTAAGAGAAGGCAATCTCTGTTCTTTGCTTCTTTTTTCAGTTTCTTCACAACCCCTTCTAGTCTTGCAAGAAGTGGATTTTAAATACATTATTTTTCTTCTTCTAATATTGAACCTCTGTTGTGCTCCCTTGCTGTCATTGGTGTAAGGGTGCAAGGCATTTTTTGTGTGGTCATTGTTTCTGTACTCAGAACCAAAATCTTCCTTTCAGGCAGAAGGATGCTTAGGCTAGTTAAGGTGAATGGATTCAGAAAGGCACTGTAATAATTTATAAAATATTATCCCTGTTACACATAAGAAAATAGAAATAAGTCCATTGTGTTAAATCTGCTGTATTAGTCTCTGTGGATTTGAACAGTAAATAGCAATAGGATATATGATTATAATACTTAAGAGACATACACCCTAGTTTGGAAGATGGGATTAATAGAGATAAAACAAACATATAAGATAATAATCTAACACACTTCATGAGAATGCGGATTTATATGTTCCACTTTCAACCCTGTTTGCTTCCTTACTGCACTGGTGAGCTTGGCATGGGGTGAGTTACTGCCCTGTTCATGGTAATAATGTTGATTGTAGTAAATGTACAATCTGAGTCCCTAGCCCATGACTGTGGTCCTTTTTCTGTCCTGGCCTATCATTTCTTAAGCTGTTGGAAGCATAGAATGTTATATAATATTATGAGTTCCGGTATCAGGCATTGTACAGTATGGGAGAAAACTTTGCCTGGCAATAATCAGCTGTTCTCTTTAATACTTTCACAAGAAATTCTGAGGTTACAAACTGCTTTCAAAAGATCTGTGGCTGATAATCATTTCAGAATGTTATTATTTGTGAAATATCAGGAGGACATAATATATTTATGGATTTTGAAAAATTTTGGAAAGTGATATAACTTAAAAAAAACCCACAAAAACACCCAAGTAACGTTTGCATTATCATACATAGAAAGCTCAAGTGGAAATTGAAAGATCATTTGAACTGAAAAAATTGTCATATATATATATGTATATAGTATCTGTATAACAAACCACAGATGCTATTGGCCTGGGAAAAACTAGAAAAAATGTGTTTGAGTATTTATTTTTCATTGATCATCTCAATGAGTTCTATTGCTTACAATAAAATATCATAATGCTTTAGCATATCTTCTGAAAAAGGGAAAGTATGGAAGAAAAATTAGAATGTTTTCACCTGGAACCAGAGCTACTCCATTATTGCAGCAACTTAAAATGCAATACGTTGCAGCAGCAACAATATTGACATGACAGATGATAATGGTCCCAGAGGAGCCGGGCTGATCAATATTGCTAGTGATCCATAAACGGAGGACTCTTTTAGCAGGGTTTGATATGATTAGACCACAGTGGCACTGAATAAGCCATTCCCAACTGCAGAGTCGAGAATCTTAAAAAAACAGAGTGTCCATGTTGATGCTGACACCATAGACTGTGGCAGTGCTAGAATTTTTCCTGAATGTAAATGCATCGTTAAGTATGATGGCTCCAAAGGAACTTTTGTGGTCTTTGGGGGTCAATAATCCCTAAATATATACTTGCATATTGAACCACAGATGCTATGAGAGCACTTTCACAGACATCTGGCTTATAAGTTGTCTCTTAAATGATCTTAAACCATGTACACGACGAAGTCAATAACTTCAAGGGATCCACTCCAATCATTAGTACATATGGTTATTAGTGCTCCTAGTATAAATGTTTCAAGCCCATCTTTATTTTATTGTATTTTCCTAAGTCCAGAATAAGCACTGCCTTAGCATGGAGTGCAAGCCCTTTTCTAATCTAAAGTCCTGAAGTTTGAAAGTCTTCAAGATTAAATCCTTGACATAAATGGAGACTAGGTATTAAAAATAAAAGTCCACCTTGGCTCCACAACTTTTCCTGGAAGTGGAGGCAAATTGAATTTTGTTATTTCAAGCTTTTTAGAATAACTCTCATGTGATCTGAGAGTAGATATAATAAAAAAAAACCAGATTGATCTTTAATTTTTGCCTGAGGGTTATGTGTGCATATGTGTGTTTTTGTGTGTGTATGCATGTGTTTCTGAAAAATCTCTGGTTCACAAATCTTAATCTTTAGTTTTTGGTCATTTTCTTTACTGAAGAATGCTGAGTTTTTGTTGAATTTTAAGTTAGGTTTTACCTTAGAACTGCCTTTCACCCCAGATTCTCTCTAAATCAGAGCTGTTCATGGAATGCTATGATGGAAATGTTCAGGCTAATATGGTAGCCACTAGCCCCATGTAACTGTTAAGCACTAGAAATGTGGCTATGTGAATCAGGAACTGAATTTTAAACTTTTATTTAATTTTTATACTTTAGCCTTATGTGGCTATTATACTAATTCAGCTATTGTACACTAACTAGTGCATTATCTTGTACTGTATTGAACAGCACAGTTCTAGATTCTGTCCACCATTCCTTTGTGTCTGTTTCTATGTCTCTGTGTGTTCACACAATCTTCTTATAAAAACAATAGTCAATTAATTTAGGACTCACCCTACTCCAGTATGATCTCATTTTAATTAATTGCAAATAAGGTCACATTCTGAAGTTTCAGTGGACATGAATTTTTGGGGATATACTATTCAATCCAGAACACTTAACTAATTATTAGTGAAGTCTTTTGATGAACAGAAGTTTTTGTTTTGATGAAATCCAATTTATATTTTATAGCCGATTCTTTCAGTGTTCAAGTAACTTTTTGACTATTCCAAGTTCTCAAAGATATTCTCTCATGACTTTTTCTTGAAAGTTTTTAGATTTTATCTTTCACATTGAGATCTATAGTACATTTTGAATTTATTTTTGTTTTTATAGTATGAGATGAAATTCAAGGATGATTTTTTTTCGCATGGATATCCGTTTTTTTCCAACATGGTATCCGTTTTATCCAACATGGTTTATTGAAAACATTATCCTTTCCTGATGAATTTGTTTTGTGCTTTTGTCAACATCTATTGAACATATAAATATGCCTCTGTTCCTAGACACTCTGACTTATTTCAATACCACACTATCCTATTTACTGTGAACTTATCTAAGTCTTGAAATCAGGTAATGTAAGACCTCTAACTAACTTCCTTTTCCCTCCCTCCCTTCCTCCTTCTCTTCTTTTTTGAGATTCTTCTGACTATTAGGCCCTTTGCATTCAATTTGATTTTGTTATCTTCCTTTGACGAGTACTGAGATTTTTTCTGACAAGCAGTCACTTTACTGGAAGATTATCTTTTTTTCTGTTTCTCTGTTCAGGCTTGGTTTAGTATTTGTTAAGGTGACTAGAGGCTCTAGAGTGCTCTACTCCCAAGGCGTAGCCTTTCTGGGATTGAACTCTCTTACTGAACAGAAAGGTCAGTCTACTCTGGATGGTCATAATCTAGTGCTTCCCAGCACTGTGTGGTCCCTGGAATCTCTATTTAACTCATAGCCCTGGAGGTGTTCACTACCAACTGACTAGAGTCCTGCCCCATACAAGTACAGCTTAGCCATTGGCCATACTTGAGAAATTCATAGAATTCTTCAGGAACCTATGCAGATACTTGAAGCTCCTCCTCTGCACATCTTTCATCTGCTTCTGCCCATCACAGACGGCTGCTCTGCCTTTGAGCTCTATCCACTTCCCTGGGCCTCAAACAGAGAAGCTTAAAAAGTGCCACTAGGCAGAAAGCCACAGTTCTCTCAAGGATCACAGTGATGTGTTGTTTTCCAATTTCTAAAAATAGTTGCTTCCTGTATTTTGTCTAGTTTTATAATTCTGTAGAGCAGAAGTTAAGTCTGATAGCCATTACTGCATTATGACTGGGACAGGAAATCTGCGCTGTCCATTTGGGAAGAAAAATGTATATAGGATTACCAATTAGATTCTTGAAGCCATGCTATATTTAAGGATTTGATCTACAGAAAGTTGAGACAAAGTATATGATATAGAAACAAGATATGGGAAAAGGACCATAGGGTACACTTAAGGAAGTTCAATTACTTCTGGTAATCAGGGAGATTGAAATGTCATACCACATAGCCTGCCAATTTCTGTGATCTTCTATCCATTGTACTTTCAGCTATTAGATTTCTGAAGTATTGCCCAGTGCACAAGTGTGCATTGCTCTTTTGAGTTTTCAACTGTTGAATTTTAATAAAATTATTATGGTTTTCCCCAATAGGTCATTATGCCAAAAAGAACACTATCTTCCAAATATTAAAAATGTCAGGTTTAGGGGTCTACCTGTCATGTGTTTTGCAAAACTGGTTGTTCTGTCCTCATATTTAGACATATAACCAACTGATATAGAAAAACATTTTTAGCACTTAAAAAAAAAGATATCTCTTCTCTATGTATTTGACCTATTTCTGCTTTAGGAAAAAAAGAAAGAAAATGAATTGTGACATATTCTATAGCACTTTTGACTTATCCATAATACAATATGTTTTAAACCGGTGATCTGTATCAAGAAATGGTTGAAATTTTTGTTGGTCAGGGAATGCCTACGTTTGATTGCTTACTTAGGGCTTGTTAAGGACCGATAGAGTATGAATTATGCCATTTTGAGAGGAAAAAAAAGAGCTTTGCTTAGGAAAGCACAAGTCAACTTAAAAGCAATAGATAGGCATTTCGCACATAGCCTAAGCCAGTTTGAATTTTAACTTTTTGGTTATGGAGAGACATTAAGTTCTTTAAAAAGGGTCACTATATAAAATATCTAGTATGGTTTGGTCAGTACTTCTCAACCAGGTATACTGTATAAATATATATATATATTTTTTTTGAGTTGGAGTCTCACTCTGTCCCCCAGACTGGAGTGCAGTGGCTGCTCCTGGCCACTGCAGCCTCGCCCTGCTGGGCTCCAACGATCCTTCTGCCACAGCCTTCCAGTAGCCGGAATTATAGGCATGTGCTACCACGCCCGGCTGATTTTTTGATTTATTGCAGAGATGAGGTCTCGCTGCCCAGGCGGGTCTCGAACACGCGGGCTCAGGTAATCCGCTCACCTCAGCCTCCCAAAGGCGCGGGATTACAGGCTGAGCCACCGAGCCCGGCTTATATATTTTTAAAGGAAAAAAAAAATCTTACTCTCATTATATATATCAAAATTATTTGTATTATATTGTTCCTTAAATTTACATAAATGTAAAACAGAGTTTAAATTCCTTGCTCTAAAACACATACTGATTTTAAATAAAAGCAAATTTAAAATGTAAATACAAACAACTCTGTGGATACAAATTAGCATTAGTTTAATGTGGTGAATAATGTTTTGCTGAAAACCTAAATTATTGCTTACACCATAAATATGGTGGTGATGTGTACAATGCAGCTTCTTCTAAGCCCAATTCATTTATAGTCGGGTGACTCAATTCTACCATCAATTTGCTGTGAATATGGAAAAGCCTTTCTTCATATACCATTTAGTGATGTAACTGGTCTGCCTCTTGGCCTGAAGTCATTGTTTATGTATAATATTTGCATTATTGTTTTGTATTATTGTTTTGTATTGACAATTAAAATAGTACAGTTGAGGTCAATGAAATTATAAACAAAACGCATAGGCAGGCACTGGAATTTCATGAGAAGGTAGTATTCCAAATGTTCAAGAGTGTATCAACACTAATATTTTAAAAAGTACTATCATAACAAGTTATAAAATGATACAATTCTTGTAGGTAACCTAGGGACTCTTTTGAATGCATTCAGGTACCTACAGTTTAATAAATAATATTACAGAATGGATTAGAAAAAGCATACAGGGAGACTATGCAACTATTGCAAGAGTTCAGAAGTGAGATAGTGAGAGCTAGAGTAGAAGGGAAGTGGTGGAAATGGAAAAGAGAGTCAGTGGGTGGTAACTGATCACTAACCCCAATATTCCAGTTTATTTAAAGATTTTATTTGTCATTCAGTCACTCATTTTAACATTTGTCCATTTATCACCGTGAAGCCTGCCTTTCGTGGTGACTAAAAATCTGTATGTTTGCCACCTGTCATTTGCTAATAGGATGTTGAATGATTTTTTTAAAAATGCAAAATTTTGATACATAGTTAGTTCTTAGAAAATGGGAGCTACTACTAACCCATTCATATTTATTGGTTTTTAAATTATGTCAGGAAGTAAGCTAAATTGGGATAGATAAAACCTAATTTCTGTCTTCAAGAAACTCAGTGTAGTGAGAGACTAATGTGAAATCAAGTAAATACCCTGCAATATGGTAAACTCTCCAGTAGAGACAGCTCTCAGCGGACTGGCACTTTGATGACTAAATCAGCAACTCTCAATTTATTGGGGTTTTTTAGGACAGCCTTCTTAATCAAGGTGCTTGGCTGAGCTGGAATTTGGAAGGCATTTAGATGCTCCTTTGACAGGCCGATGAGGTAAGGAAGGACATTCCAGGCAGAGGCACAGCATCTGCAAAGATGTGGGGAGGTCAAGAGCTTGGTGCATTTGGAGGCTTGCCAGTGGTTTAGTGTGAATGGAGTGTAGCATATATGTGGGAGAATGGCCTGAGATGAGGTTGAAAGGGTGGCGACGATTAGACAATACTGAATTCCAAGACAGACCTGAGGCGTCTGTCTTGCAAGTGTGTGTCAGTGGTCATGGGAAGAACCCAGAAAGCCTGGGGTGAGCAGCGCAACTGAGCCCGACTGACAGAAAAGCAATCCAAAGCTGTGTTCCCAGATGGCAGGCGAGTAGTGTTAGCATGGGTGTGAAGAGCAGCATTCATCTGGTCTTTTTCAGTGGAAACTTTCACCATGTTCGTAGCCTTGACAGTAAACTTGAAGGAATGATAGTCCTCAAGTGAAGACTTCACTAAGTTGTGATAGAAGTTAAAAAAAAAATAATAAAGAACTTGGAATTAGATTATAACATGTATACACTTGATATTAGTATTTCTGCCTAAAACTGAAAATCCCTATTTGGAAAGCATTTTTGTTGACATTATTCTTAGGATAGCAACAGAATTTTCCTGGTTTTACGTATGAATGCTTGTATTCTTAATTTGCATTAGTGAAAATAAATCATATGGATGTATAAACCATTAATCTGGGTCATTCATTCATTCTGTTAAAAATGAGTTCTGTTGCATATTATTTGTACAGATCATTTTTATTTCTTCTAATACAGTTTTGTTTTTCTTTATTACCATTATCGTAAGTAACTTGAAAACATAAATATAGACTGATTTTTCTAATGATGACTATAATATCTTAATTTTCTTTAAAATTTCTGTTTGGCATTACCAAGAGGCATGTAAATATTTAGCAGAAGCATAATTAGTACAATGGTAGATAATAGTCCTTAACAGATAGTATAAAGGAATGAGAAAAATTTTACAAAGATCGTAATGAGAACAGGAATGGTGTAATATAAATTCACTCGTGTGGCACAGATTGAAGCGTGCGTATGGAGATGCACAAAATTAAACCCTCTCATCACACTCTGTAAATTGCCATCTTGCAGTCATCAGGTTCTCCTCCTCCTCCTCAGATGTTGAAGCGAGGCTCCCAGACCAGCAGAAGAAAATCTCATACTTCCAAGTATTCCCACTTAGTTGATGAACTCATTTACAAGTGTGGCTGTTAAAAACTGATGATGTGCGTGTTTAAATGACTGTTCATATTCATATCTATTAGTAAAGTGTTCTACTCTTCCCACGATTTGTCTGTCACTCATAATGTAATATAAATGTAAGTATTATTTCGCTAGAAGAGCTGTAGATATGTCTGATTACCTGGCATTGAGGACCTTGCTATTTATTTATTCACATTGTAATAACATGCCAACTTGAATACAAATTATCAAAATGTGTGTGCTTGTTTTTGACATGTTAATTGGGCATTTATTATGTGCCAAGCACTGTTCTAAGTGGTTTATGTATATTAGTTCTGATGACAACCTTATATACTATTAATATTATTCTAATTTTACAGATGGGTACCAAGGGACCAAGATCCAGAGAAGTTAGATTACTTGCTTAAGCTAGAAAATGATGAATCTGGCATAGAAATTCAGTATACGCTAACTCTAGAGTACACACTTACTTTAAAATGCTTATTCAAAGTGTAAGTACATTTGTGTAGTAAAGGACTGATACTCACACTTTGTATATTACCTGAGTAATACATATTGACATTATTTACAAAACCATTCTTCACAACTGTTACACGTGAGTAGTAGACACTGGTGTTTTCAATATTGTCAACAACTGACCTTTCAAGGTATTTTCTGTTGATATAATTTTAGACATCTTTTTTGGGCTTTGGGGAATACCATAATACCAAATTCTGGCACCATATTTCTCCGTGGGGTTTGTTACCTTTAATAAGTGATATTTTCATACTACATCTTCTAAATACCATAAGACAGGAAGAAGGATTTGAAATTAAATCCTTTGGACTTCAGTTTCTAGATAAATTTAAAAAGTGAGAGAAGTAAGCCCTATGGATTGTGGTTTGCTTGTGTTGTTATTATAGTCCAGTCTTCCATGAAGTGCACTGACAGTATTACAGTAAAGAAACCCCCTGTGCAGATTTCACTAAGGTCATTTTTTTCTTGGAGCTCTCATCTTTAGGAAGCAATTCTCCAGTGATTTGTCCTTCTACTTTAGATGATTTTAGGGTATTATAATAAAACTGGCACTATATAAGTCTTTAATATCAAATAGAAATCAGAATGGATTTAATATGGAAAATTTAACCCATTTCTCTTTCTTTCTTTCTTTCTTTCTTTCTTTCTTTCTTTCTTTCTTTCTTTCTTTCTTTCTTTCTTTCTTTCTTTCTTTCTTTCTTTCTTTTAGTTTTGTAAGGAACGTTACTGGTATTAAAAAATGGGACAGAAAAGCCAAGGCCTTCACAATCAGAAAACCAAAATGTAGTTCTGAGTCCTGCAAAAGTATTTGGAAAAGTGTCTGGTGACTATGAACCAATTTAAGATACAAAAATTCTTTAAATTATAGTCTTTAGTTTCAAAGGTTAGCTATCCAGCTACACAACTATGGTGATAATTAGATAAAATGATATATAGGAAAACCCTCAGCATACCTGGTTCATAGTAAGCAGTCACTAAATGCTAGCTGTTGTTTTCTTGTCCAGCAGCTGTAGCATAGAGCTTAAGAGCACAGTGTCTGGAGGTGACTTCCTGAGCTCAACTCCTGGTGCTACCACTTAACAGCTGAAAAACCTAAGCATTGATTCTCAACTGGGGACAGTTTTGTCTCCCAGGGAACATTTGTCAATGTCTGGAGACATTTTAGATGGCCACAATTAGGGGTGGGGTCCTACTGGAGGCCATAGATTCTGCTAAACATCATACAATATGCAGAACAACTCCTCACAACAAAGAATTATCTGGTTCAAATTGTGAAGAGTGCTGAGACTGAAGAACCCTGACCTAGCACAAGTAACTTAATCTCTCTGTAAAACAAATACACTAATAGTACTTACTTAGCCAGTACAAAGAAGGTACTTAGGGAAATGGCTTGCTTACACAGTAAGCACTCAGTAAATTGCAGCTCTTGCTATTCATTCAGTAAATGTTGGCAGAACACTCACTATGTGCCAGGCACTATCCTAGATACTGGGTATCCAGTGGATGCAAAGTAGGCCCATTCCCTGCCCTTGAGTTGCTTGCTGTTTATGACTGCAGGGGTCACTACAGAGGTGTTGTTTCCTTCTTTGAGATAGCAGCGTCTATCACTTTTAGGGCTACCTCATGCTCTATCTGCCCTCCTCTTCTCTAAGAGAAGATCTTTTCTCTTAGAGCTAGAAAAATATGTTTCGTCTAGAGTTAGAAGAGTCTACAGTCATTTTCCAAAAGAACATTATTAGCCCCAGCTTTCCTAACACACTCATCTAAACTTCAGCATCACAGACCCCTCACCTTGATCCAGGTGCAGATACTGCCAGTATCCCCAAGTATACCTGGAGTTTGGGGAAGTCTCTTTCATGCTACGGGCTCTCTGGTAGTAGAGTCTTCTTTTCCCCAGGGCTTTCTTCCTTCCCCACCAGCTGTGGATATTCTAGTTTTTCTTCATCAGGGCTGGGATTCCCGAGTTTTTCTGTACCCATCTCCCTTATTCCTTCAAAACTTCCAGGAGTATCTCAGGCTCCCACTCTTGCTCTTATACCCTAATATGGCCCAGAGAGGGGGAGTCTCCATTCCCTCTGCAGGTGCTGTTCAGTGGGGAGACATTCCTGGGGAGCTAAGTGTTTTCACCTGTCGGTCAGGCTATAAATGGTGGCTTGTGTCACAGTTCTAGGCTTGAGTTACCAAGGCCCAGTATACCAACCATTCCCCGTTCTTGAGCCTGTTCTGACAAGGACAGAGAATGCATTGGGATCTCAACCCACTAATGTGGGAATAGAATTGGAATTCACTGTGCTAATCACGGGTGCCTGGTGTTCCTAAGAAAAGCCCTGTGCTGCTACAGGCTGACTGAGTCATAGCGTTTCTGTATGTTCCACTCTGTTGGCCCAGGTCTTCTGCTTTGATTTCCTCTTAGCCATGCAATTCTCTGAGTAACTCAGTGTCTCTGAAAAGGCTGATCACAGAACTATGATCTGTTCCTAACCACCTGTCTAGACTCATTCTACTCCCCCTGCCTCCCTTCCTCCCACATACCTTATGCTCCAGCAACATATAATACTGGCTGGTTGGTGAATGTGCCATATTTCTTCATTCCTCCATGCTTGGCACATGCTGCTTCCTCTGCCATGATTTCCCGACTTGAGTGATCCTGAATTCGCCTTTACTCTTTTGATTATTTGAAACCAAACTGCTGGCTTCTATCTTCTTTATCTAGCCTACAGTTTGTTCAGTTACCCCATCCCTCTATCTCATCTTGACTCCCACACTTCTCCCCTGCCCACCAAGGTGCCAGGTGTTGCTGCGTTCAGACTACTGATTCATGTCACCAAAATCTATTGAATTTAAATCAGTCACAATATGTTATAGTAGACTGACTCTTCTGAGGACCTAACTGTTATATACAGTACTGCTTCTGTGTAACAATGCAGGCCAGGGTCCTAAAAACTGATCAAACAATGATATTTTGGAACACAGTCACGTTTATATTGTAGACTGACCATAGTAAGAATGTCTGGTATGTATACATGCAGAGGCATCCATATATATGTATATATATCTATTCACATATTTATAAACTATATTTACATCTTTACTGTATTTATCTATACCTTATGAAATATAAGAGAATGACAAAAAAGAAACATAAGAAATCATAAGAAAAACAAAATTAGAGTATGTGTCTAGTGACTGAATATGAGATCATACAGATAAGAGAGAGAAGGAATGGAATGAGGAAATAAGTGAATGGATCTTTGGGTGTTAATGTTTAAATAGGAAATATATTGTTGTTTGGACCTAATTACTTAAATTGGAAGTGAAAACTACTATATCTTTCACATGTTTGTATGTAATTCAGAAACATATCTAAATGTGGTATTGAGGTAGAAATGCCTATTTTATTGTCCAAATTTGTGGAAGTGAGTTATGAGCCAAAGAGGAAGAAATATATGACTTGGACTAGCATTCAGACAGGAAATGCTGGGATGGAAGAAGCCAGCTTATTTTAAACTCCATTGCAATATTATGGTTTCAATAGGATTTTAAATCCTAACAAGTTCCTAGCCTGGACTAATGAGATAGTTGAACCTGGTAATTAGTATGGGCTATGCCTCCCAGGACCTACCATAAACCTTTGTGCAGGATAAATTGTGTTGGCGTGTGAGATTATCAGGTATTGCCTAGAGCTGTGCAGTGAGTCCAGGGTTTTAAACCTTGCTTCAGTGAAGAATTGGGAGGGGAGGAGAGTAGTTTATTCTTACACTGCAAGGTAGGCACATTGTTTTATCTTCTAAACCTCGGAAAGGAAAATTAATTGAACTTCATTCAACAAATATTTAGTGAACCTTTCTGTCTTGGGCTATAATTGCTGATTTTTTTTTTTTTTTTTTTTGAGTTGGAGTCTCACTCGGTTACCCAGACTGGAGTGCAGTGGCCACTTCTGGCCACCACAGCCTCGCCTCCTGGGCTCCAGCGATCCTTCCGCCTCAGTCTTCCAAGTAGCAGGAATTACAGGCATGCGCTACCACGCCCGGCTGATTTTTTGATTTTTTATTGTAGAGATGAGGTCTCGCTGCCCAGGCGGGTCTCGAACCCGCGGGCCCAGGCAATCCACTCACCTCAGCCTCCCAAAGGCGCGGGATTACAGGCTGAGCCACCGAGCCCGGCTAATTGCTGATATTTATTGGGTAGAAGAGCAGAAGAATATATAGTTCTTGCCCTTAAAGAGATTAAAATCAGTCTTTCTGAGGATGTAATTCTGGCATATGAAACAATTAGACAAGAAACAGAGAAAAATATAAGGCAAGACAAAGTGCCACACCGAAAAAGTAATGAAGGTGAATATAGTAAACAATCAGAGCTGTCATGGTTGTCATGAAATCAGACTATCATGAAAGAAGAGAACCTGATTGCAATATAATTCCAGGATTATTTTGATGCCCAGTTCTCCTCTGTTTTAGAGTATAAAATGTAGGAAAGAAATTCTCTGTAGACCACCCAAATTTTTGTCTGAATTTTTTTAGGAAAGGGAATTTTACACAGTAATTTTTAAAAAAGGAACATTTATTTGTTAAGTATTCTGAACATGCTATATGAATCAACTCACAACTACCCCCAAAACTTATGGTGAAATTGAGAGAAGACAAAGTTACTGCTTATATTTGGCTCTGGAAGGTGTCTTTGATCATTCAATTAGTAATTTTTTTCTGATATTCTGAACATTTATATTTCTAAGAAAATACTCAAACCACACTGTAATCTGAGGGTAAAGTTTTCTACTGCCATTAATTTAGGTCCTCTGTTATTTGTTCTGGGAACATGCTTGTCTTAGAATGGTAAAAAGGACTAAGTTCTGTTCATAAGTTGAGGATCCTCATGCAGACTCAGTTCAAACATTCCAAGGGGAAGGAAAAGAGTCTTTTGGTCTTAATATATATCAATGTACAACCTCATTATAAATTTTTGTGTATGTATTCTAGCGTAGTTTATTGGGGCTGTTATCTACTTTACCTTTTAAATCATAATATTAAAATAGGTGGCAATACCAATAAATGTTGAAAGCAAAGTAAATATTTAACCTTTTCTTAGTTACTTGGGCAGGCAATGTTCTCTTTTTTATGAAAAGACAAAGTCATCAATGAACAAGAGACTTAGCCACAGTTACTGATTGTTTTCTGCATGCAGATCAGTATGCTTTTATAATTCACAGGTTGAATTGCAAAATTGATCTCTGTATTTGAAAAACATATCACACATGAGCAGATAGACTGTACCCCAAAATATAAATGTCAACATCAGTGAGGAAACAGGCAGTGCTCACCTCATTTCTTTTTCTGCTTCCACAGCCGTACTTGTTCTAATTAAGCCTCTTCTGTCTTCTTTTCTGCACATAAACATAACCAACTAAAGGTATATGATAATTTATCTAAGGGAAATTATGTCCATATTTGTTGCTTCCAGAGGTCGGTGAACTTTGGCCCTATGGGCCAAATTTGGAGCCTGTTTGTGTATGGCCACTTGAGCTAAGAATGACTTTTTACATTTTTAAAATATTGTAAAAAATAAATAAAAAGGGATATGCAACAGAAGTATATATGGCCTGCAAGGCTCAAAATATTTGCTTTCTGGCCTTATACAGAAAAAGTTTTCTGATCTTTGTTTTAAAGAATGACACTCCGGGAGAACATCTGAATGAGGAGATGATGTATTATTCAGGGAAGAGGCTAGCTCCTGTAACACAAAGACACAAAATGCAGTGCTCATATAAGAAAGACAGTTATTTCTCTCTTACATAATCTTGAAGTAGGCAGATGGTCCAGGGCTAATGGGCAGTCTTGGCACCTGAGATTATTAAGGAATCCAGGTTTTTATTTTTCGTCCAACTTCACAGCTCCTTTGTCCTCATTGAGAAAGTTGGCTTATTACCATCATATCCTTATTCTAGCCCAAGGATATGGATGAGTGGAAGGCAATCAGTTTTCTTTTGAATGAAAATATCTGGATTGTAGCACCTATCACTTTTGCTCACATCCCATTGGCCAGGATTTAATTCACCTGCTCACTTCAGCTGCAAAGGATACTGGGGAATGTAGTTTTTCTGAGCAACCATGTGTGCCCAGATAAAAGGAGAGAGTTTTATGATTGAAAGAGGAAGAGAGCTATTGCTATTGCAGGACAATTAGCGGTTGGTCACCGTGAGGTAGGCAGTTCACGACTGGATTATTCCTGATATTCACTGCAGAATCTCAACAGGATCATTATGTAATATATACTGAACCCTTACTATGTGTTCAGTATATATTTGCTGAACTCATTAAAGTGAGCAGGAAACTGGAGGCCATCCTTAGTCTAGGAACAGGCACTTAGGGAGAAATCTCTCCTTCAAAAGGGAGAGACACAAGCATGAAGGCATCAGATGTGAGGCTCCTTAGGATGGATAAAGCGGCACTGCAGAGTATATGGCTTCCCATAAAGTGATGCCCAGAGATTAGTTCAGATAGTAAGTGAATCTTCTGTACATTATGCAGGGATAGTATCATCATTCAGATGGTGAATTCAATTTAGGGAAAATGCATAATGGTGGAAAAAACTTCAAGAGGGTGGTGAGATGGGGCTGGAGGTGTGATGTGAGGATAAAAGTGGGAATTGAGGGTAGTGTCCACTCTGGTAAATGGGACAAATCTGTTGGCTCTCACAGTTTAAAGTCACACAGGCAGTGTTTGGTAGGTGTAGCATTCTGATACTTTTTAGCAAGTTTACCCATTCCTGAGGGGCAACAGATAGATGAGAGAGAGAGAGAGAGAGAGAGAGAGAGAGAGAGAGAGAGAGAGAGAGAGAGAGAGAGAGAAAGTGAAAGTGTGAACTTGAGATTTTGTAAGATCTTGACAACATCAAAGCCTCAGACAAGCAGATGACAACATCAAAGCCTCAGCCAAGCAGATGAGTGTGCAGGGTAGAGGGTAGAGTTCCAGTCTGGAAAACTGGAGCAGAAGCTCAACTTTGGAGACAGAGCCAACATGATGGGCCTGGGAAATGTCTCATCACAGATGCTGTGCAAGTTCTCAGAGCTCTGTTTTTTTGCTGAATCTCTGGGCTGCAAGACTTAATTTTAAGTTACTTCTGATTTTCTGGCAGCATGATCATAGCTGGCTCAGGAACCGAGTGGAGGCAAATAAGTGGCCTGGGGAAACAAAGGCAGGGACTTATATGAGGGCTAGTGTCTGAAACTCTGGTATGAGAAGTTGATTACATTGTGCCCCATGTCCTTTGTTACTTTACGATACTCTTTTCTTTCTTGCAGTGAAAATAATTATAGAAAAAATATAGCTCAATTTTGATAGGATGATTAATCATAATTAATGATATTTTGGTGTCTTGTTATTCTGCAATAATTTGATTATTATAATTAAAGAAGGATAAAAGCAGAACAAACTCCCCAAATTGTTGTCTCAGGTCAAATTAGCCTGTTAGGTGGAAGATGAAATTGTGCATTTCAGCACTTCAGCTCTGCATAATTGATGGGACACCATGTACTATCTCTTTGGCTATTCAGCAAAGATTCTGTTAGAATCTGCTTGTGGAATTTGAGGTCGCACAATTTGCAACCCTCACATTTTATGGATGTAATGATATTTTATAGGTTATTCTTTACTGTTTTCAAATAATAAGCATTAATAAAATGTTAGGGATGTATCATAGAAATCTTACTTTAATCCTATGTTTTCTTTTTTTATACTAATTGAGCCAAGTCAAATGTGTGGATCGAAAGATAGCTGGCTTTTTGAAAGGACATTTTTCTTTCCTCTCAGGGACCATATGGATATTTTATCAGACCTTACAGAAAATAAAGAAGGGACTTGTAATTCAGTTTTTGCTTAAAAAATTTTATTTATATTCATTTCTCTTTTGAACTTATAGCTATTCTCCTAATAGATCAACACTTTACAAACAATAATGATATGTACATCTAAGATATAGCTAGGTACTATATATGGGATAATTTAAAAATGAGAACAATCACATAATTCATGAGCTTATAGACTTCAATGCTAAGGTAATTTGTTAATTTAAACAATACATTATATACCAATAACTAGTGAGCCTTCTTAAGTACTCTTAAGCGTTAGATCAGTGAAAACTCAAGTTTTTTTCTTTTTTAAAAAAAATTCAAACATTTCATTTATTCCAGGTTTCTCTGGCTTGAGTCAAGGCAGAAGCATGTTTGCCAATCTATAGTGGTTCATGAATCTAATGGTTCTTATGTGTTTAAGACATTGGGTCAGGAGATTAGCTGACAAATTGTGGCATTCTGTTTGGGTTCAATTTGAAATGACATTTTTGATTGGTTTAAGTAAAAGTCTAGCAAGTTACTGATTCTTAAATCTGCTACATGTGTTCAAATGATGTTATTGAGACTATGATTTCTGGGCAATGAGCCAGATCAAGAGGGAAAGGCAACCAATCTATTAAAGTTGTGGATGACATCATCCTCCTCCTCATCATTGTTATTGTCATCATCATCAGCTATTATCATTCTTTTCATTTGCTTAATGTTTCTGCCTATTTGATCTGACTCTTGAGTGTATTGCAATTGGAGGAAGAGACCATAAAGAAGAAGGCTATTTTGCCCTCTCAGTTTTGCTGGCTATCAAAACAGATGGTAACTTCACTCATGAGGTTCTGAAGGACTGCTTCACTCTAGCCAAAAGCATTAATCTGATTATAAATTCAAGTGCCAATTTTAATTTTAATCTACAATAAGAATTAAAACTGTGAACTAAACCGGAATACTTAGTGGCTGATCACTACTACTCTCTCTGAAGTAAAATGTGTCCTAGAAACCAAATTACTGTTAGGAGGTTGCTTATTAGCATGGAATGAACACAAAAAATAGAATAATATTAATAACTTGCATTTTTTATATATAAAATTTTAATACTTTATTTTTAAGTTCTAAATTAGAGACATTTTATTATTTGTAACCTCCTCTATATCCTGACTTCATTGTTTTCTATTTTATTAATGAAAATTCCAACATGTGAGTCAAATGATTCGCTTAAGATCAACCATTCAGTTGCTGGAACCAGGAGTAGAGCTTGCTATTTGTTTTTGTTTGTTTAATTACTTAATGATTATGCTTCTGATTTCTGATAGTATTTATGTATGCAAGTTTTTATGTGGTTGAATATTTACAACATAAAGCCAACAAACATTTTTGTTAACAATACATGAAGAAATATATATATTTATTGTGCATCAAATAAAATATATTTGTATACTTGAAAGAAATTTTTGAGGTTGTTTGGGTATTTAATGGGAGTAAGAATGTAAAAGAGGAATTTCCAAGTTAGCTTTTTAAGGGTTATTTTTGCACTCTCTTAACCTGGTAATGTAAAGGGCATATTGATTTTTTAAGGCAGAGGAAGTGACATCACTAAATGTGTTTGTCTCCTAAAAAAGTTGTGGATTGCTCATACATTTTACCCAATAACTTTTTAAGCAGAATTATTTTAAAGTTGTCTTTTTAATTGCTTATTTTTCCTATATTTGATATTTTATTAAAAAAATTTATTATAGAAATGTGGGGTGCAAGTCAGGATTAGCTACACAAGTGAGCTACATGCAGGTAAAGTTTGGGCTTCCAACTGGTCCTCACTCCCCCTGGCATAGGATCAGGTACCTTTTGTGTTGTTACGTGTCATCCCCATCCCTCCCCAGCAGTGCCTAGTGACTGCCGGTCCCTCCCGTGTGCTAATGTGATTAATGTTCAGGTCACATCTATTAGCAATACTGTATTCAGTTGTTTATTTGATGGATCACTAAGTATGAGGGTCTCCAGCTCCATCCAATTTACTGTAAAGTCCATGATTTTGTTTTCCTTTATGGCTACATAATACTCCATCATGTATTTGTACCACATTTTCTTTATCCAGTTCACTTTTGATGGGCAGTAGGGTTGGTTCCATGTTTTTGCTATTGTGAATACTGTGGCTATAAACACGTGTGTGCACATGTCTTTTTTGTAGAATGATTTACATTCCTCCAGGCATATTCCCAGGAGAGAGACTGCTGGATCATATGGAAGGTCAATTTTTAGTTCTTTTAGGAATTGCGACACTACTTTCCAGAGGTTGAACTAGCCTGCACTCTCACAGACAGTGTAGAAGAGTTTCCTTTTCTCTACACCTGTGCCAGCATGTGTTGCTTTTTGATTTATTAATGACGGCCATCCTTACTAGAGTTAGGTGGTATCTCATTGTAGTTTTCATTTGCATTTGTCTGATGATTAGTGAGGCTGAACGTTTTTTCATGTATCTGTTGGCTGCTTATATATCCTCTTTTGAAAAGTGTCTCAAAGTTGCCTTTTTTATTGGAGAATCTCACTCTGTTGCCCAGACTGGAGTGCAGTGGCATGCTCAAAGCCACCCCAGCGTCGACCTGGTGGGCTCTGACGAGCCTTCTGCCTCAGCCTTCCAGGCAGCCAGGACTACAGGTGTGTGCTACCATGCCTGGCTAAGTTTTTATTTATTGGAGAGACGAGGTCTCACCAAATTCCCCGGGCTGGCCTCGAACCTGCAGGCTCAGGCAATCCACTCGCCTTGGCTTCCCAAAATGCTGGGATTATAGACTGAGCCACCGAGCCCGGCCTAAAGTTGTCCTTTAAAAAATCTGTTTCTTTTATAATTTAGTGCAGTTTACTTGAGGTAGTTTAGGGCATGTAGATGGCAGATTATATGATATAAATGATTTTGTTTATTTAAAAACCTAGTTGAGACAAAGACCAAGAGCAGTTTGTCTTCAGAATATACTTTTATAAAAGCTAATTTAAAATGAGGGTTTATCTACTCCTGAAGTTGCATCACTATGCTGGTGTTAGGATACTGTTGTGTAATAATAGGAAGCATATTTAACCTGGGTAAGGATCCTGGCTCTGCCACTTGAATTTGGTGAGCTCATTCCTATATACTGTCACAATTCCTTTTCATATTTCCTAGGATGGTAAATTCAGATAAGTGAGCTCTAATTTTGAGCCACTTATGATGATAACTGTAACTGTCTTGTCCTCTCTTTTCTCATCTACAATTTTTGTTATGGAGGCTAACAATCCTATTTATTCAAAGTTGCAGCGAAGCTTAAATGAGACTTTTTCCTGTCTAAAGACTTTGAAAATTATGTATATTGTGTTAATAAAATTATAATAGCTTTTAAAATTGTTACTACTATTTTGTCTTGAAAGTTTGCACTGTAAAAGTGCTGCTATATTGATGGGAGAACCAGAGCAACGGACAGTATATAATGATAGTTTTAACTTAGTATTTTTCTAACCCAAATTTAGAAGACAGTAACATTTTATAGTTAAGTAATGAAAAAAATGGTAATTTGGTGTAACATTTTATAGTTAAGTAACGAAAAAAATGGTAATTTGGTGGGTTTTGGAATATTGTAAGTCAACCATTCTATGTCTAAGATTAGACAGTTTTTTTTTTTCATTAATCAGTATTTTTTATTATGGTTTTGTGGGGTACAGTTAAGGGTTAGGTGTACAATGACGTTTCATTCAGGCACCCTGT
>NW_007260458.1:2104442-2137312 GCF_000164805.1 Carlito syrichta
ATCTTTTTTATAGAGTGATTTGTGTTCTTCAGGGTATATTCCCAGTAGGGGGATTGCAGGATCATATGGAAGGTCAATTTTTAGAGCTTTTAGGAATCGCCACACTGCTTTCCACAGAGGTTGCACTAGTTTACACTCCCACCAACAGTGTAGAAGTTTTTATAATTGAATTTACACATAGTAATTTTATTAGCCTAGTTACATGGGGAAAAATCAATTCAGGTGTCTGCACACTGTGGTGGGAAGAAACTCATTTGATTCATAGTGGTGTCTGTAGTGATACATTTTAATTGCAAAAGAAGAAAATAATGCTTACCTATTTCTTTGTTATTGAAAGATGGACAAATTTCATCTTCTTACTTTTACTGTTGATACACTAAAAATATTTACAGGGTTTATATACACTAACAATGAACTATATAAAAAGGAAACAATACAATTCACAATAGCTATAAAATAATTAGGCATAAATTTAACCAAGAAGGTTAAAAGACCTGTACACTGAAACCTATAAAACATCAATAAAAGAAATTGAAGAGGACACAAATAAATGGAAAGATATCTTGTGTTCATGGATTGGAAAAATTAATATTGTTAAAATGTCCATATTCAAAGTGATCTACAGATTCAGTACAATCCCTATTAAAATTCAAATGGCATTTTCCACAGTAGTAGAAAAGAAATCCTAAAATTTATATAAAAGCACAAAAGACCCCAAATAACCAGCAATCTTGAGCAAAAAGAACAAAACTGGGGCAACCCCCTGGGGACCCCTCCCACTCTGGAAGCTTTTCTGCCCTCTCAATAAATCCAGCTTTCAAAAAAAAAAAAAAAAAAAAAGAACAAGACATCACACGACCTGACTTCATTCAGTGTGTTATATTGCAGTGCTAAAGTAATCAAAACAGCATGGCATAAAATAGTTGCATAGACCAATGGAACAAAATAGAGAACTGAGAAATAAATCCAGCAGAGGTAACAAGAACAAACAAGGGGGATAGGACAGTCTCTTCAATAAATGGTGTTGGGAAAACTAGGTATCCACATGCAGAAGAGTGACCCTGTCTCATACCATATGCAAATGTCAACTGAAAATTGATTAAAGGCTTAACTGTAAGACCTGAAACTAGAACTACTAGAAGAAAATTGGGCGAATCTCTTGACATCTATCTGGACAATAAATTTTTTGAATATGACCCCAAAAGCACAGGCAATAAAGCAAAGATGGTTAAATGAGATTTCACCAAACTAAAAAGTTTCTGCACTGCAAAGGAAACAGCCAACAGAGTGAGGAGACATTCTGAATGTCTCTGAAGAAACACTCTTCAACAAAGTGAGGACACACTATGGAATGGAAGAAAATATTTGTAAACTATACATCTGATAAAGGGCTAATATCTAAAATACAGAAGAATCTCATGAAACTCAATAGCAAGAAAGCAAACAACTTGATTTTAAAAATGGGCAAAGAATATGAATAGATTTCTCAAAAGAAGTCATACAGTCAACATATATATGAAAATGTGCTCAGTATCATAAATTATCAAAGAAATGCAAAACTAAAATGAGATATCACTTCATATCTGTTAAAGTGACTGCTATCAAGAACACAAATAATATAAAGTGTTGGCAATGATGTGGAAAAAGGAAATCTTGTACACTGGTGGTGTGAATATAAATTGGCACAGTCATTATGGAAGACGATATGGAAGTGCCTCACAAAATAAAAAATACAGCTATCTTATGGAATCCCATTTCTTGGTATATATGTAAAGGAAATGAAATAAGTATTTTGAAGGGATATTTGTCCTCTCATGTTCATTGCAACATAGTTCATAGTAGCCAAGCTATAGAAACCTCAGTGTCCACCAATGGATGAATGGATAAAGAAATTGTGGTATATGCACACAGTGGAATACTATTCAGCCTTAAAAAAAGGAAGAAAATCTTTTTGTGTGTGTGTGCAGTAACATGGGTGAACCTAGATGACATAATGCTAAGTGAAATAAGACAGGCACAGGGGTACAAATACTGCATGAGCTCACAAATATGTGGAATCTAAAAAAGGTCAAACTCATAGAATAGAATGGTGGTTGCTGGGGGCTGGGAGATGGGGTAAATGAAGAAATATTGATCAAAGTATTAAGTTTAATTTATGCAGAATGGATAAGTTCTGGAGCTCTAATGTATAACATGGTGACTATATTTATGAATACTGTATTGTATACTTGAAATTTACTAACAAAGTATGTCATGTTTTTGCCATACATTAAAAAATGACAACTATGTTAAGTGATGAATATGTTAGTTAGCTTGATTGTAGTAATCATTTCACAATATATAATATACATATGTCAAAACATCATATTGTACACCTTAACTATATACTATTTTAATCTGTCAATTATATCTCAATAAGAAGAGGAACTTGGCCACCATAAAAGAAAAATAAACTCCAGCTTGATTCTTTTCATTAAACATCCATGTTTGCTACCACATACATAATTGCATTAAATACAATCTATTTAAAAAATAAGTCAGTCTCTCTCTTCCTTCCTCTCTCTCTCCCTCTCCCTCTCTTCCTTTATCTCTCCTCTCTCTCTTTCTTTGTTAACTATGTATGTATATGAAGAACACATGGCACATTGCTTAAATCCCTCGAAATTGTTACTACATCCACATAGGAACTCATCACTCCATTATAGTAGTCCCATGACTAACAATGAATATTTTGATGTAATTGCTTCTGAGCTGCTTCATTATTTATTAATAATTGCTTTAAACTGCCACTGGTTGTTTTCTTCATGGGAATTTTAGGCTCTGTGCACAATAAAAATGGAAAACACTGAGATAAATTTTAGACTTAAAGTCAAGCAGTTCTTCAATTAAAAAGCCCCAATGCAGCATGGACATGTTGATATATTTTTGTGTAGTGCTTCCTAGTAGCATTTCAAGGTCCCTTTTCTCTGCTTCTTCATTGAAGAGGCAATTAAAATGATCTTTGTCTATCAGGCTTTGAAAAGAATTTCAGTTTACATTGATTCTTGTCCCTAAAAGAATAATCATTCATAGTTCTCTAGAAGCAGAGAATGGTAGGTAGGAATGTACATTAAGAATAATTTCATTGCCAAAAAATTTCATGTCCGTTTTAAAATTTAGAAATTGATGTTTTATGGCTGAGTTTGGCATACTTAGAATGAAAGTAAGCTCAGAAAATGAGTTTTATGGTCTCATTGCTTGTAAGAGTAATACTAATAACTATTATAATCCTAATAGCCAACTCATAGTGTTTACTACATGTTAAAAACAATTAAAAGTTTACATAGCTGATATTGGAATATTGGAACCTCATTTTCCTGGCTTCAAAGTTTGTTCTTGAAAATGCTACACTTTATTTTTCAATATTTGATTCCTAATCCTTGTTGAGAGATTGCTTAATACAAGTGTGAATTAAATTTTTGACTCTGTCAACTTTAATGATTACAAAAATAAGGTAAAATTCTTATATTGTGGTTTCTTTGATTAAATTTTCTGGTTAGTACCAGAATTGGGTCTTATCGTAATAATCATGGAAACTCAGAAGTCTCACTGAACATTATGTAATCCTTGAGATGAAAATAGAAGGCAGAAATGCTAAGTTTACAAATTAGGAAGCAAAAATGCAAATGTGTAAAGTGACCTTTCTTAAAAATCACTACTAAGCTAGTTTCTTAAGAATCTAAAAATGTTATCTTATATAATTACATTTTTCTGGATTATTTTCCATATTGATGCTGTCTTATTTGCATTTGTTTGTGGCTGGCAATTAAATATGGATAACGAATGCTGTAGTTCAGGAGACAGTAGAATTTAGAACAGAAAAAGAATACTGGCCCAGAAATTATCATCCTCATTATACCTCTAACTTGCTAGTGTCTTTGGGTGAACGTGGAATTGTTCCATGGCTTTTTTAAAAACTCATTTAAAAAAAGAAGTGGTAATTGTTGCTGCTGTCAAGTTTCCAAGGCTTTGTGAGAACAAAATGGAATGTGGGTTCAAGAAGGAAAGATATATTATTATACAGTCTTGTAGGTTAAAAATTATGTAGTATCATATGTGAAGCCATAAATGGTGTGTGTGTGTGTGTGTGTGTGTGTGTGTGTGTGTGTGTGTGTGTGTGTAGGTAGGTTTGTATTTATAAAGCTTTTATATGCAGTCGCAGCTGCGATGCTTATTTAGTGCTTATGTGACCCATAGTGTTTGTGTGACGCATCCTTTGATCCTCCCCTCATTGCTGTGATTCCTATAATTGACTCATCTATGACTTTAGATACCATATTCTGATGACTTCTTTTTTTTTTTTTTGAGTCAGAATCTCACTCTGTCACCCAGGCTGTGGAGTGCAATGGCATGCTCACTGCCACCCCAGCATCCACCCAATGGGCTCAGGCGATCCTTCTGCCTCAGCCTTCCAAGTAGCTGGAACTACAGGCACATGCTACCATGCCTGGCTAATTTTTTTTGACATATTGTAGAGAAGAAGAAGAAGAAGTTTCACCAAGTTGCCCTGCTATGCTGATCTAGAACCATTGGGCTCAGGCAATCCTTTCCTTGGCCTCCCAAAGTGCTGGGATTACAGGCTTGAGGCATCGTACTTGACCTCTGATGACTTCTAAATCTGTATTGTCAACTTTGACCTCCTTCATCAGATGTCAGCCTCCTACTGGATACTGTCACATGTATGTCCCATAGTACTTTAAAGCTACCATTTCTAAAATTAAAATCCCATTTGAATGCTGTCATGCTTCTACTGCATTTCCTTTCCTTATCCTTACCAGCTAGAAACTTTGAATTCTATTGGATTAATTTTTCTCCTTTTTTTTTTTTTTTAACCTTTTGCATGTGGTATCTCAGTGGCTACCTTTAGGTTCTATTTTCTAAATATATGTGGGTTCAAGAAGGAAAGATATATTATTATACAGTCTTATAGGTTAAAATTATGTAGTATCGCCGGGCTCGGTGGCTCAGCCTGTAATCCCACGCCTTTGGGAGGCTGAGGTGAGTGGATTGCCTGAGCCTGTGGGTTCGAGACCCGCCTGGGCAGCGAGACCTCATCTCTACAATAAATAAAAAATCAGCCGGGCGTGGTAGCGCATGCCTGTAATTCCGGCTACTCGGAAGGCTGAGGTGGAAGGATCGCAGGAGCCCAGCAGGTCGAGGCTGTGGTGGCCGGGAGCGGCCACTGGACTCCAGTCTGGGTGGCAGAGTGAGACTCCAACTCAAAAAAAAAAAAATTATGTAGTATCATATGTGAAGCCATAAATGGTGTGTGTGTGTGTGTGTGTGTGTATAGATAGGTTTGTATTTGAATCCTACCTTTCCTGTTTATTCTGATGCTATTTGCAGAGTTCAGGTCCTCATCAAGTCCTTCTTGGACTCAGACATAATGAATTACTGAAAAGATGTTTATAAGGGTAATAATAGATTGAAATATTATCAGGGTGAGGTAAGACTTGGTGGCAGGTGGTGTTCTGTTGACAGAGAACTGAAATTTATGATGCAGTCATGACTTATGCTTCCTATAGGTACTCTGTCATATCTAGGAAATTTAAAAACCTCCAGCCGTGTCCTGGACCCTTGGGCTGGAGGTGCTGGATGATACCATCCCAACGCCATGGTAAATTAAGTCAAGTTTTTTCTCTCCCATAGACCTTTCACACTGCCCCTTACTCCAACACAGAGGGAAAACTCATGCAAGTCACAGTTTTTTAAAAAATTATAAAGATGTGGAGTACAATTCAGGGTTAGGTATACAAATGTTGATTATGCAGGTATCCTTGTTGATGAGGTATGCCCTCCCTCTCCTAGCAGTTTCCCCCAACTGCCAATCCCACCCCCCTCCCCTGACAATTTCCCACTACTGCCAATCACTTTCTCATAGAATTATAATTGTTCAAGGTCTGCTTATGAGTGAGAACTTATGGTACTCTGTTCTTTATTTCTGTAATAGTTGACTGAGTATGATCGACTCTAAATCCATCCAAGTTGCTGTGAAGTCCATATGTTTGTCCTTTATGGCTGCATAATATTCCATTGTGTATATGTACCAAAATTTTTTTTTAATCTAGTCCAGCTTCGATGGGCAATATGGTTGGTTTCATGTTTTTACTATTGTGAACAGAACTACAGCAAAATACATGTGCAGGTATCTTTTTTGTAGAATGATTTGAGTTCTTCTAGGTATATTCCCAATAGGGGAATTACTGGGTCATATGGAAGATCAATTTCTAGTTCTTTCAGAAACTGCCATACTGTCTTCCAAAGAGGTTACATTAGTTTGCATTCCCACCAGCAGTGTGGAAGCATTCCTTTTTCTCTGCATCCTCACCAGCATCTGTTGTTGTTTGTTTTATTAACGATGGCCATTCTTATAGGGATTAGGTGGTATCTCAGTACGGTTTTGATTTGCGTTTCTCTGATGATGAGTGAGGCTGAGCACTTTTTCATGTGTCTGTTGGCTGCCTGTATATCTTCTTTTGAGAAGCGTCTATTCATGTCTTTTGTCCACTTTTGAATGGGGGTGTTTGTTTTTTTCCTTTTGGCACATTTGAGTTCCTTGTAGATCTTAGATGTTAGGCCTGTGTCAGATATACTGTTGACAAATATTTTTTTCCATTGTGTGGACTGTCTCCCTGCTCTCTTGATGGTTTCTTCTGCTTTGCAGAAGCTCATTAGTTTGATGAAGTCCCACTTGTCTATCTTATTTTTTAAGGTAGGGGCATTTAGAGTTCTGAATAGGAATTGGTTGCCAGTTCCAATTTCCATAGGAGTGTCTTCCGTGATTTCTAAGATTCTTATAGTTTGAGATTTTACGTTTAGGTCTTTGATTCATTTAGAGTTCATTTTTGTGTATGGTGAAAGGTAGGGGTTCTGTTGCAATCTTCTGCATGTGGTCAGCCAGTTTTCTCGGCACTATTTACTAAATAGATTCCCCTCTTCCCAGTGATGTTGAAGGCTTTGTCAAAGATGAGTTGGTTGAGAAATTGAGCAAGCCCCAGTTTTTAAACACATGTGCAATGAACTTAGTTAATCAGGATGGAAAAAAAGAATATGATGATGATGATGATGATATTATTGTAACTACAGCATGAGCTAAATGGGGCTTCTGCTGGCCATGTTCATTGGAAGTTCCTTCCTTCCTGCAAGTTATGTTATCTGCTTAGAGGGAGCAAAACAGGAAGATAAAGGGCTGGGAGGGCAGATTGGAAAAGGCAAGTGATCCTGAACTGTGACCTAGCATGGGTGAATAAGCTTCAAGTCCAAGCTGGCTAGAGCCCTTATAGCGCCCGCTTGCTACTCTGGTGTGGTGGAGGATGTTTCTGCTCTGCAAGTCTTCTCAAGTACTGTAAAGGATCTCCATACAAATCATCCATGCTTCACTTGGCCCTTCCCTAATCGACATGCCTGGCAACCAGTTCAAGGACTAGTATGTCTTTATTAGTCAAAGCCAAAAAAATAAGTTTGATTTGGAAAAGATAGTTTAGGGATATCAGAATATGATGTTCACCTACAATTTCTTTCACCATGTTTTCAACCACAGTGATTTACATTTTTACTGATATTCAAACCTAACCCATTATTTTGAGTTTTTCTTCCTTTCACCTTAACACCAATCTTTACATATCATTTCATTAGAAAATAAAACAAAATTAAAAATCAAACAAAAAATAATATAGCCTCTCAACTTTCCTCAGATCTGACTCCAAAATCAGAAGTGAATAATAGAGAGATTTAATGAAGGTTTTCTATTCATTCCAAACAACAAATTGCCCCCAAATCTTCTCTGAGCATATTTTGTCTAAAGTTCCTTGTAAGGCAGTTGTCACACTTTTTTAAACTCCTTTTCTCTTGCTTTAAGAGCTCTAGCTTTCTGGGCCACATCCTTGGATCTCTCTGCGGGCTGTTCATCATTTGTGTACTCAGTGTAATTCTTTCTCAATTTCTCTCATTTGCATCCCCATCTATCATCCTACTCAGAAAGACAAAGGATGCTGCTCAATCTCTACCTACCTGAAAAGAAGAGAAGCATAATAAATATTTATAATTTAATTTTAATTTGCTTTTATCTATTAAATTAAAATGAAGTAATGGAGTTTGTGAGTGATTCCCTTCTGTATAAGTTAGAGTGAATTAAAAGTTAACACTAGTTGAAATCATTTTCATGAAATTACATTTTGCATGCTTCCTTGAGAAGCTGAAAGTTTTGGAGCAAGGAGGAATTATATAGAATAATATATAGAAACCCAGTTGAAAAGCACAAACTTGTTGGAACAGAGATTATAAGATGAATCCAAAGTAAGACGTAATCACCTGGTCTGCATCATCACAGAATAACAGACATGGAGAAACCCTTGAGACACCCATATAATAGAAGGGACAACTAATCCAATACTATGAAAGAAATGCTGTCATAAAGGTAGCTACAAAATACTAATGGATCAGAGGAAAAAGTGCCCAGTCTGTTATCCCTGATAGAGCCTGGGAAAAACTACTGCCTTGACTATAGGAAAAGTTGCAGATTTTTGTTATTATTATTATTTTTACCTGTGAATGTTAAATGGGAATGTGGAAGCTTCTTTGTACCAACAAGAAAGTTTATTTTTTCTAAAACTTTAAACGAATATCCTGGGCCTGACTCATTGTCAGGATTAGGTACCTGTTCCTGAATCAGTTACTGTGAACAGGGATAAGTGATGGTCAGGTCTGTGTAACATGACATGACCAGTTCTAACAGAGGGCACGTCAAGTGTTGATTGAGAGCGGGGAGGGATCATTTCTCAGTGGCAAATATGATTTTTTGTAAAGCATGAGGGTAAATTTATAATGGGGATAGAAACAATGCGTGTCCTGCCTAATCCAGTCCAGCTTTTCTATCCAGCAGTGGCTGCTCTTCGCCCATTCAGCTATGTGGTACCCTTTCATACTTCTTGCTTTTTCACAAATTATTCCTATGACTGGAATGCTCTTCCCTCCTTTCTGAACCTGCAGATCTTCTGATCAAATGCATCTGTTTTATAAACCTTCCCTCCAGATGCTGTTGGCTACTTTTGCCTCTGACCCATTAGTACTTTGTAGATACCTTTACAACAATATTTCTTTCATAGTATTGGATTGGTTGTCTCTTCTGTTATATGGGTGTCTCAAGGGTTTCTCCATATCTGTGTATTCTGTGATGGATGCAGACCAGTTGATTACATCTTACTTTGGATTTGTCTTATAATCTCTCTTCCATCAAGGTTGTGCTTCTCAACTGAGTTTCTTCTGCACCTCATTCCAGGGAATGTTTGGAAACGTATGGTAGTACTTTGGGTTGTTGCAATGACTAGGAGTTGGGTGCTTGCTGGCATTCCTTGGACAGGGACCTGGGGTGCTAAATATTTTTCAATACATGGGAAAGTCTTGCACTAGGAAAGATTGTCTTTTCTAATTTTTACTTAGAACTACTTACCTAGGCTGAAGCATTGAAAAAAGGAGAATGATTTGATCACAACACAAACTTCATTACTGACTCTTACCAACCCTTTGCATACACTATGGTTAGGAGAGCACGTAGTGAATTACTTAAATGGTAGGTCTGTTCTGTCTACTAAATCCATTTCTGTCCCTATCTGTTTCTCTCAATCTCTGGGTCCTGAGGTTGCATACAAGACCAAACCATGTGGAAGTGCAGGGTAAAAGTTCCTCCTCTCCCAGGGAAACCTCCTTTGGCTAGGCTTTCTCTAAGCCTGGGGAGGAGATGGGAATTCAGCTCTATGTGGTTTTTCAACAAATGTGGTGAGATAATTGGATCTTAATGCCTTATTCACTGCACAGAAGGCTGAGAGTGACTAATTTCAATGATCTTTTAAAAGTTCTATTTTTAGTAAGCCTACTGGCTAAAGACACCCATGTGGAGGGTGGTACATAGATTTCAGTCCAATTTCCTGTCATGAAGTGTCAGAAAAGCCAAATGACTCTAGCATGGTTGTTTAGGTCCTATTCTAAGAAGTACATCTTTTTGTTCATTGTTGTCATTGATGTGACTATGGCATCTAAGATATAGGGACTATGTAAAGAGAAAACTTAGGAATGTACTTCTTCAAATAAGTTTCTTTGATTTTTTGACATCTTTGTGAAATGATTCCTGAAACACAAGTTCAGTAATCCATGTGATTTTACTGTCCTTTGTTATATATAGCATAAAGTCCTGTTGAAAGAATTTACTAAGAGAGTTTGAAACTTGGCATTTATTGGTATTACTTGATAAAGTTTTTTGAAAGATGTTGTATATAAAAGGCACTTTATAAAACCAAATCCTAGACTATTCTTAGTGCATGTTTATTTCTTTTTTAGATACTCCCAGAAGCATAAAAGCATCCACTGCTACAGCTGAACAGTTTTTTCAGAAGCTGAGAAATAAACATGAATTTACTGTTTTGGTGACCCTAAAACAGACCCACTTAAATTCAGGAGTTATTCTCTCAATTCACCACCTGGATCACAGGTAAGTGTGGCTGCTGGAGTTTCCTCTGTTTTCATTGTATATGGCTAAATGAACACGTTAAAGAGAAGTCAGCAAAAGCAAGATATGATACACACACACACACACACACACACACACACAAGATTTTGATTTGAAACAAAAGGGTTTTGTTACATTATGCAAAAATCACAGACACAATTAATTGAGGATAATTGTCTAAAAGCAGAAGGGGTTTCTGCTTTTCAAGTTGCTAAGAAGTTACTATTCCTAAAATTAATTTATTAATTACTAAATTCCTCAAGAGGTATCTTTCTCAATGTTAATGCCACACATCATAATTTGTGAATAGTTACCCACTAAAATACTATATTCTACGTTTTTACAAAATTGTCTGGGTTTAGAGTTTAGTAGTCATAATTTTAATCTCTGATAAATAGCTTTTTTTAACTTCATAGTTTGTGGCAGGTACAGCTGTATTTTTGGATGTTTGTTGTATAAAAATGTGGTCTAGTATCTTTTAGCTTCTCTCATATGTGGAAGCATGATTAGGAGAGCAGAGGGAGTAGGGGGAGGAGAGGGAGGAGGAGGAGAAGGAAGGAAGTAAATTGTGACACTTAGCATATACATAAATTGGTACTAAATAATACCAAATAGCTTAAAACGATTTCTTCCTGAAAGAATAATGACAGTTCTGACAATGAAAATTTCTTCGTGTTCATATTGTGAATCTGGGTTCCACCACTTACTACTTGAGGACCTTGGGCAAGTCACATAACCTGTCTGTGTCTCGATTTTCTCATCTGTAAACTGGAGATAATAGTACCGATTTCATAGATTGTTGTGAGAATTAAAGAGTTTATCTATATCTATATAATCTATCTGTCTATCATCTATCTATCTGTCTATCAATCGTCTATCTATCAATCTATTTATCATCTATCTTACTACACATATATCAAAGCTTTAATAATCCTTTCCAGATGTGGTCATAAACCTTTTTATTTGGTTTCTCTTATTAGAGATGAGGCAACCTGGGACTTTGCAGATATTTACTAAATACTAAAGAGCAAATATAAGCAGATGTATGTGGAAAACAAAATATAGTAAGTCTGACTTAGGAAGGTTCCTAGGGACATTATCTGGCTTGCTTTCAAGGCTTGAAGGCCCTATCTTATTCCATTTTTTGCTTCAAAGATATCTTTCCAAGCCCCACACTTGGGTTTCTTTCCTCTCTGGTCCTGGTCTGTGTTTGAGGGGAGAGTGCCATTCTAACACTCACCTGGCAACTGGCTTACAGCTTTCAAGGCAGAGCAGGGTATGGAGTGATCCCATCCCCAAGGGTTCACTAGGGCTATTCCCTTTGAAGTGCTCCTCATCTCTGGAACTGACCTTATCTTCAGGAGGTTGAGATTGAGTGAGCTCCTTGATGTCCAGAGTGGACATGCCTCTGTCCATGTCCATTGACTTTTAGGCAACATGAATCACAGGTGAAAGATTGTTCTTTTACAGAGCAACCTGGCTTACTGTTTATCACCTCTACTTGCTAGAAAAAAATCCCCTATTATCTTGCACTTTAGATTTTTCTTCTCTGTGACTTTCTATCACTGCCCTGTAGAGACATGGAACTCGACCAGCTTTCTTCCGGATGACACCCCATATATATGTGACAGCCACTGCTACCTCCTCTCTTACTGCTCTTGTCTCTGAGCTAACCCATGCTGGGTGTTCTGTTTGCACCTCTGGAGGCTGTGTGGTTGGCACTTCACTGGGTCTATTGCCCTCAACCATACAAGTCCCAGATGGTCCATTGTTGTGTTGGTCCCCAAGGTTGAAAACATTAACTGTCCAAGAGCTGCTCTTGTCTCTGAGCTAACCCATGCTGGGTGTTCTGTTTGCACCTCTGGAGGCTGTGTGGTTGGCACTTCACTGGGTCTATTGCCCTTAACCATACAAGTCCCAGATGGTCCATTGTTGTGTTGGTCCCCAAGGTTGAAAACATTAACTGTCCAAGAGCACACTTCTTGTAATCTGCAAACTTCCCATCTAATGCTTATTAAAATACTCTGATTTTTTAACACCTTAAACATTGTTAGGACATGGACACCTGAAATACCTGAAATTATCAGGCAACTTGCTGTCAGGCAGACTCTTCCTTATTCTTCCTTTGAAGATTTGTCAAGGTTATAGGGAGACCTTAATATTGACTTGTTTCAGTTAAAAATAATATTAATTTTTTTCCAATTAATATGGAAGTATATTTTCATGGTAGAAAATTAGGAAAACTGTCAATTATAAAGAAATAAGAAAACGCATAGAAATCATATTACCAAAAGACTAATGTTGAAGTTCTGTCATATTTAAATCCAATTCTTTTGTCTGCATGTGTAGATATGCTACATTTTGTTTGATCAATTCCTTACTTTTGGATAGTTATCTCATTTTCCTTTTTAAATTTTACTAAATAACATCATGATGAATAAATTTATATGCAAGTATTTGCATACAGTCTTATACTTTCCAGTTACATTTAAAAAATCTAGTATTAATTCTGTAATTTCTGGTTTTACTTATTCATTCTATATTTATATCATCTATACATCTGAAAACATTTATCTAAACAAAGTCCATATTTGAGATATAGTATATCTTTCCATGATATGAAAATAATTTAGATTTGTAAAGTACTTATTTGCTGAGTAAGCTAACAGCTATTAAAGGCTTACCACGTGCCAGGCACTGTTTTTTGGAGCATTACATGTCATTCATTCATTTATCCCCAGTATTCAGTAGTGTTTCTGAGTATAGACCTGGAGACAGAAGGCATGCAGTCCAGTCATATCTCTACCACTTATTGGCTTTGTGACATTTTATACCTGTCTTCACTCCTCTCTACCTCAGGGTCCCCATTTGTAAACTTGTATAATGTGCTTGTAAAATACTAGCTAAAACAAATCCACAAACATTCCATAATCCTTCAAGGTCAGTATTCTCATTCCCATTTATAGCTGAGAAAAAAAGCCTGAGAGATAAGTGGTTAAAGGTTCCCTGGGAATAAATGGGAGTAGGGTTCAAACTCAGTATGCCTGTAGAATCCACCTGCTGAACTTTGTGCTGTGCCTCCTTTCAGTGCCTACAGGAGATGGTTGGACTAAGTCTTCTTCCGCCTGTTTTTTCACAGCATCACTCAGCAAGTTAGTGGCAGAGCCAGGACACAAACTCACTTTTGATTACTGAGTCCAGTGATGTTCCAGTTCACTGTGATATTGCTGTGGCTCCTGTCACCCCGACAGACTTGTGTCACAGCGCTTGCATTTTTTTCTCCGTTATTGTTGCTGAAGCTTTCTTTTAGTTATCTTGCATTTTTTCACACATTTCTTTAGTTTAATCGTTCCTGAACATTTAGTTATTTTCTGCTTTCTTTCACAAAAGAATCAATGTGGTTTGTAGAGATATCTATGGGTCAACAGGAAAAAATAAAGTGAAACTTGAAAGTTAGGGTAAAGAAAAAAATAGAAACCTACATCAGTAATCAAGAGAATGCAACTATTCTTGTTACAGAAACCAGAGATATATTTGTCATGTGGTCTTTTAGGGCAAATGTAGTGATTGCCCTTAGAGAACAAGTTCAGAAGGCTTTATGTCAGCTGTGGCATCATACCACAATGAACTTCAGAAAAAGCAGATCTGCAGTGATTATATTAACACACATCTAGGTGTGAAGGTCTTTGAAGCAGTACTGCACCCTTCGAAGGCAGTTTTTTGGTAAAGTGTGGGACTGTCCCGTACAGCCATGTTTTCCTGCTCAGTATGCCAGTAGCGCCTGCTATATGAAATTCTGATACATAGACCATGTTCTTCAGGCTGTATAAATTGTTTGTTTCAATGTAACTCTGTCACTTCTAACTTGCAGTGATTAGGTACAGGTACAGCTCTCCATAAGGTGCTTTATGGTTCATAATAGTAGCAACTCTTCTGCATGCCATGCTGAATGATGCTCATGTTTCTAGTTATACTTGGGGGGAGGTAGGATGGAGTGGCTGGGGTTGTGGTGCTTCCTCTGAGCTCATGTTCTTGCCTGCCTGGTAGAAACCATAAGAGCAAGCACTGGATCTATCCCTCTGTGAATTTAGGCTCTGTGAAGCCGAGTGCCTGCTACAGCATGAATACTAAGTAAGCATTCATATGATTAGAGGTGATGTGAGACTGATTCTCTTCCCCTATGTTAGTTCCTGATTCCAGTTTTATCTTTATTTGAGCTCATTGTCATAAGCACCTGGCTATTATGCCACCCATTTTAAAACCTCATTAAAAAGGGAAAAGGTAGAGAGTGATAGAGACTGTGGGGTTGGCAGCTCTTGCCCTGGTGGCATGGAGTAGAGTGATGTCTTCCAGTAGGAGGACAGACACCAGGCACAGTAGCTAGTCTGCTCAGCATCTCTGTGTCATCCTTTTTCTTTTTCTCTGCTTGTCCACAGTCTGCTCGTCATGTAGCTTTCCAGTTGACATTATTTTCTTCTTTCATAACTTTCAATGCATTAAAAAAATTGGTGCCATTCTTTTTGGCATTTTAACATACAGTGTCTTATATTGTTATTTAAATGTTATATGTATATACTTGTGGTAGCCAAATATGAAACATTGAAATACTATTTATTGCTTTTGATTACAATTATAACAAATACTCATTGTTAAAATTTAACTTTAAAAAATTTAAATGGTAACTTTTTTTGGGAATTGTTGCTACATCTCATGATTCAAAAGTTAAAAGGCACAACAGGATATAGAGAAAAAAGTCTATCACCATCCCTGTTCCCTGCCACCCAGTTTCTATCCCTAAGGGCTATTATCATTAAGGCATTTTGAAAATAAGAAAACTAAAAAGAAGAAAATGTATCTCATCCAATTAGTGGTGTGCTGGAAGTGGCTTGCCTACTGGTTTACAAGAGTTGAAACTTTGTGAACTGGTTGACATTACTTCAGTAGCTTGAAGTTAGGCCATGGTGTGAGTAATTGCACCATGGACATCAGCAAATGCTACAAAGCAGGGCTTTAAGAAATATATACTTTTTTTCAATGAGCCTTTTTTTCAATATTTTTCTTCTATTATCTTCCCTTTACAAATGGGTAAATGAAACAGTAACTTAGAATAATTTCTCTAGAGAACAGAGAGCCAATTGTTAAACATTTACCAGCACAACATTGCCTGTAATCCGAGCATCTAGAGATAACCACCATTAATACTCTGGAATGCAGCCTTCTGATCTTTTTCTTGGGTGAATTTGTGTATTTGTGTAAAATATTTGCATAGTTGACAATTTTAAAAATTAGATTTAAAGTTTTTCTGCTGTCAAGGATTTTACATTAAACTCATAAATGCCATTACATCTGTCATGCTGTCTTACGCAGTTAGATGCTAAGTAAATATTTGGTGGATGAAGAGATGAGTGAAAGAAGAAGAGAAAGATAATCATGAATGCACCAGGAATCATAAATGATATCACAAAGTTTTCATCAGGTTAGGGCAATAGGATTTGGAGAATGCTCAGATTGCTGTATTGATGCAGGGTGCCTAATCTGTCTTGAAATGTCATTAACTCTAGCATGAGAAATTCACTAACTGGCAGCCACTGCTTCGAAACAGCTATACGTCACATTCTTAGAGAATAACGACAACTGTAATGAGCTATATAGCAACATCTCAGCTAGTGTGTTAATGCTGGATACCTAATCACACAACTTTGTTGGTTTGGACATATGAGACTAATAGACTTGCTATGGATTCTGGGGTATTCTGAAGTGAGCTAAAAGCAAGACAAGTAGGAAGGGTAGGTGATCGTGGCATCTCGGAATCTTAAGAGGGCTTTGGTAAAACCTTAGCACTGAAACACAGCTTCAGACATAGCGACATAATTATGAAACCACTGGGATCCTCACAGACAGTGCCCTGGTGTGCTCTGAGCAAAGGCCCATTCGGCCTCCTAACCTGCAATGCTGGTTTCAAATGGTGTTCAAGTAGAGGCTGATAATAAAAATTATACCACAACCTTGGGTGAGCACAGGAAAACAGATTGTTGTCTCTTTAGCCATTTCTGTGTATGTTAACCTTCAGCAGGATTACTTAAAAATCCATAGACATACTATATAACACTTAAGAAGAATTAAGACATTCAGATGAATCGGAGTTCCCTCATCATTATCGTTATAGTTTTCTGACTATTGTGTTTTGAAGGGGAAGGAATAGAGCCTAGAGAAATATTTGTAAAATATTGATTCACTTATCCATTTTTATAGAAAACATAGAAGAAGAGAAATTTGAAAAATTTGAGTATTGTTAAAAAGCAAAAGTATATTTATCCTTAAAAACATGAGAAATTTCCCACAAATTCCAAAATAATTCTGGTACTTTCTTCCATGTTTTACAAAACTGCAGTTTCTTCAGGATAAATAAAATCCTTTTGTTATCCCTTAATGTAGATTTGGTGTTTAGGTTGTGTTCTGTAGTCCCAAACTTCACCTTTACATAAACCACTTATGCACCCAGTTTTGATTTGTACCCCACATCTTTAAAATAAATAAAATAATCTTGGGATTTAGATATGTAAATTGGTTCTCACGGGTTTTTAGGAATTTTCCTGACATCCAGGTATTATTTATGCTTCTAAGTTTGGATGCTTTGCAAATAGTATGCATGGAAATAATTTGGGCAATAGCTTTGCAAATAAATACAAAACTGTCTTATAGTTTGCCATCATCTTCTGTATTAATAAACTTGAGGTGAAATTAATGAGATTTTTTTCTATTTTCTTAACATTAATTATACATTCTCGGTGATAAAAAATGTATTTGTGTATGAGGTTGATAAAATGTATCTTCGTATTTGTGAGTGCTTGTCATGTATTAAGCCATTTTTCTTTCTTGACACTATTAAGTAAAAATTAAACTTACTGGCAATATTTGCTTGGCTTAATGGTTCTGAACTAAAAAATGACTTTGTTTATTATGGATGAAATTAACGGACTGACATAAAAGCTACTGCACTCTTTGCTTTTTGGTTGCGCTTTATTTAATAAATAACATTAAAGATAATAGGATTTATAAATTAAAATCTCAAACTCTAAGCTATGAATAATTTAAAAATCTTACTTAAATTTAATTTTCTTGAAATGTTTCTATATCATTATCTCTACCAAAATTGCATCTAATATATTTTTAATAGCTCCCTTATTATTAGGAAAGTTGCAATATATAGTCTAATATGGCTAAGCATACATATATCACCACCAAACAGGTGCAATGAGATGCTCATCAAAGAAACAATTTAAAGACTCTGCCATCAAACGAGAATTCTCATAATTCTTATATGTACCAGATTTTCATATAGTGAAGTAATGAACAGCAATATACATTTTAACATAACAGAGATTACCTCATGGAGCACAATTCTTCCTTTCATGCTAAAAAAGTGAGACTGTTGCAACCTATAGACTAACCAACCATATCCACTTCCATCACACATTTTGGGGATTTACCTTCCAAGATGGGGATGTAGAAAACCAATGATATTTCCAGTCCACCATCCTATTTTGACCGTGACTAGTTATCTAGCAGGCCTTAAATATCTTAGGCCATTACAAGACCCTTCTGCCCATCCATCTCGTAGCTCCTTCACATCCACTCTCTTTACTGCTGATGGACAGAATACCAGGATTGTGGTTGTTGTGTAGGCAGCTGTTATTGAGGAGCAAGCCTCCTGTGTTTTAGGAAACTGACATCGTGTTCCTGCTTGAATATCCTCATACTTCTCATATTTGTGTTGACACGTCATTTCTTTTTAAATATTAGTAAAGGTGAATTGTTCATTAGAAAATTGACCCATGTAGCTTTTTTTTTTGAAAGCAGGACTTATTAAGAGGACAGAAAAGCTCTCACAGTGGGAGAGGACCTGAGGGGCTTGCCGAAAACCCATGTAGCTTTTAATGATCAGTTTGCTATTTTTTAAAAGTTTTTTTGTCAGCATTAAAAATATTTGTAATAATTTAAAAAATTCAAAGTACTTTTTTCTGCACTTGGGAATGGAAAGTTTAAGGTTTTTTTAAAGTTTTTTTCCTTTGGATTTGCTAAGAACTTGTAACTTTATTTCCCTACATTTTGGAAATGGTAATTTGTCTAAATTTTAGGGGACTATAGCCCTTCTTAATTTTCTTTAATCATAAGCTTGTCATGACTCAATAATTTACTATCTAATACTATGTTTTATATAGAAGTTAGTCATGAATGGAGTTTTAAAAAAATTATTTATTTATTTTTTTAGTCATTAGTCCAGAATTATTTTTTTGTTTGTTTTGAAAAGAGCAAATCCATCAAATGTCTAAATTTCTGATAACTGTAATGTTATTTTTTGTCAGAAGCACTCATTTAAAAGAAATAACTTTTTCCTTTTAAGTGATTCCTTTTAGTTAAATGTAGCACCAGTAGAAGTTCTGACTTTCCCCAGAACTGAATGTTTTTCTTTTAGGATTTTTGTATTTGGAATATTATTTCTTCATGTATGTTTATTATTTGGACATTGTTTCAATTACTTTCTTCCTCTAGATTTTTCTTCCTTTAAAATGATTCTTTCTATACTGAGATCTATGGCAGTTTTGCTTTTTTAAAATGTATTTTTTATGGTTTCCCTTTCTAATTCTTGAACTCATCTAAAATTTATTTTAGTGCAGTAAAGAAATTAGGCTCTGACTTTTTTTAAACAATTAACTAATTATTTCAACACCATTTCTTTAAATCTTCCCCTCCTCATTTGAAATGAAGTCATATGTTTATATTATACATTTCTAGACTTTCTCTTCTGTTTCATCAGTGAGTCTGCTTATTTTTGTAAACAGCAATACACTTACAACCTTCTTCATACTATAAATATAATTCTTCAGTGTATGCATTTAAAAAATGCAAATGCAAAAATTACTATTCAAGGATAATGTGTTATTGTGATGTTTAAAATTTATAGTAATCAGGATGGCATGGGCACTAAGCAACCTACACAAGAACGTGACCTATTTGAATAAACCTTTACTATAATCTATCTGTATGGCTATTTCTGTATGTACCAGGTATATTTGCTTCTTAATTTTATAATATTGGATAGATTTATAAGTATAGATATAAAAGTACCTATCAAATTTGGTTGTGTGCAATATCCTAGTACTATGAATATATTTATGAAATACATACAGATACAGAGGGTGCCAAAATGTATACATATTTTAAGAAAGGAAAAACTGTATTAAGACTGTAATGCTCAATATATGCCAATAACAAAAGATGAATACAAGTCACATTTGACTTCTGCAATTACAAAAGGTGCTCAAAGTGGTTACCATCAGCGTCCAAACACTTCTGATTATGACAAACTAAACGTGATACATAGATAACATCTCTTAAAATATGTATATATTTTTGGCACCCCCGGTATTTCATAAAAGGTTTTAATATGTTACAGTCTCACCAGCAAAGTGCCTACTTACTTACTTTCTTTAACAATGATGCCCATTCAAATATTTGCCCATTCAGTCAGTGAGAATCAGTACTTTGTTGGTGAGGTTGAATACTTTTTCAAATACTTATTACCAACTTATGTCTTCTTTTATAAAGTGCCTATTTCTATACATTTTCCATTTTTATATGTTTTCTTATTGATTTAAATTAGCTTCATTTAATAAGGATATTATCTCCAAATAATCGGTATTTGCTATTTGCCTACAAGTCTTTGTGCTGTTTTTTGCTGTACTAAATTTTGGTATTTGATGTACAGCCAAATCAATAATTTTTATCTCTAACGGGTGGAATCATGTTAATGACACAGTGAAGAAAGAATGTTTTTTCTTTCAAAAAGAAAAGAGAAGGCCAATTAAAATTTTCAAGAAAAACAGAAAAATTTAAAAAACCTTGCACGAGAAATTCATGGTTCAGTGTATAAAATAAAACAAAATTTAGCATAATTTTGGACAGTTGTTGGAAGTAAGAAAAAATATTAATCTGTCCTTGATGCTATTTAACATTCTCCTTTGGACGTTAAAGAGGTTGTGTCACTCAGAGAGAAGGAGTGGTTATCTCAGCACAATGTTACATTGCAATTGATACTACATATAGTTATAAATTAAAATACTGCTGATTCGTTTCTTATTGATTTTTTATTAGGGTTCTAAAAAGGGTGTAATATTTGTATTTAAGCATATTTCTATTTTAATCAACCTTACTGTATTCAATGGATGATCCATTTTAATACCCTTTAGTTCAAAAACAAATTAATGTTTTGAACTTAGATGTAGGTTTAGCTAGCTAGTGCACTATCCAACAGAATGAAGCTGGTGTTTCCAGTGTTGTTTTTCAACAGCCCATTCTTTTCTCACAGATCTGTAATGCCACCTCATACTTCAGTCAATGCAGAGGTCTGTTTCTGGGCCTCAGCAACGGTATTGTTAGTATTATAAAACAATTAGTATTGTCTTATACTAATCTATTTGTTGATTTCTGCACGGATATCACACCACTCTGATTACTGTAGTTTTATAAGATTTGATATCTTGTAGTTCAAGTGTTTTTGTGCTTCCTGTTAAGATATTTTTGTTATGTGTGAAACTTCATTCTTTGGTATCAACTTTAGAATCATCTTATTAAGTTTTATAAAAAATAATTTCACTAGGATTTGTATTGCACCACATTTGTAGGTTAACATGTTAACATTTTTGTATTGCTCAGTCTTCTAATCAAGAATATGGTTTATCTCTACATTTTAATGTTTTCTTTTACTTTCCTTATAACTGTGTACTTAAAGGGCATAGACATATTTTGTTACATTTATTCATGGGAACCTTATAGATTGTGCTGCTAGTGAGATGGGAATCTTTATTTTTCAATTGTATTTTCTAATTTGTAAAAGACTAAGTTGCTATATTACTAGAAAAATGGATTTTATTTTGCATCAAAAGCAACATCTTCCATAATATTTAAATTGCTTTCTCTTTTGTCTTTGAGACAACATTGGATTCTTTGGGTACAACTCAGAGTATAATAACAATTTTTCAATGTACTACCAAAGTTCATTTAATTATCTTTTCATAATATTCCATACATCAATATGTATTGATATTTTAATAATATTTTCCAAGATGAATGTTGAGGGATTGTTGTAATATATTTTAGTTCTTTGACCTTAAAAAATATCTTCTTTTAGTTTTCTATTGTAAGTGTGAAACTTCACAAATGTTCTTTAACCCCTGGATCAGTTGCTTAAAATGATTTTACAAAGGTCTCCTTTAGTAATTATAGTGGTTTTTCTTTAGTTTATTACCCAGGAAATAGAACTCAATTTATTTTTAACTTTTTAAAATTATTTCCAGTAGATATGATGAAGTGTGTTCCTTTGTAAAGCGTCCATACAAAATATTATTTTAATGTCTTAATTGATGATTGAGTTTATGTTATCTCCGCTACTTAAGAAATCTTATTCACTTGCTGTTGTGTATGCTTGAATTGTCACTTGAATTTTATTGATTTTGGAGTGAAGACTTATGTTTTTGTGGTTAAAACCATGTAATGATGTGTTTCATAACAGCCAAACAAAAATCATTCGTATTTTGTGTCTTTTTTCAATAATTCTATTCACCGATCATTTGAAAGAAGATGATTGACATACTGTCATCTTTTCTTTGTGCTTTAACCTTTGGTTATTTAAAACTCTAGTTGTTGTAAAAATTATATTTGATTGTGGAATGACACATTCTTGAGGATAGTAAATACACTACAGAATACATGAATTACTGAATATGTCAACCCAAGTCTATTTAGTTCAACCAGTAAAAATGCCCTGAACTGCATAAAAATATAGTGAATTATAAGAAAATAATTTGCTTTGCAAATGACTTAAACTACATGCTTTCATGCTTAAACTTTAAACTATGTACTTAAATTAACACATTGTTTAATGCATTGAACATTATATTTAAAATAATTTTTTGCTAATATGACATCTGAAAATGACTAAAATTCCTAAAATTTACTGGTTTTTGAGTATTAGTGAATTTGAACTTTAAAATTTTTTAGTACGTTGTTGGTGTCTCTGAATTGATGAATAGTTTCTAAATATCCTTATTATGAGAAGTTTGCCATTTTCTTGCTTATTTATAAGAATTATGTATATATTAAGTATATGTAATCCTTAATTATAATCCACTGTCAATCATACATATGCAGCAGTTTTTCTAGGTTAATGTTTGCTTTTAATTTAAAAACATTTAAAATAGTTGCAAACTTACAGAAAAGTTACAAGTATAGTGCAAAAAACTTTATCTTCCCAAATTTCCCTAACTCCATAAATATTTATTTTTTAACTCATTTGCTTCATCACCCTCTATCTCTTATTCCAGTGTGCTATTTACTGACAAAATGCTCCATCACCTTTAAGTATTCTATTGTATATTTTCCCAAAGTATTGACATTCTTTTATAGCCAACATACAATCTACCAATCAAGAAATCAACACTGATGCTACAATATCATCTAATCTGCAGATACCATTCAAATTTCACCACTATCTAAACAGTGTCTATCTTTCCTTCTTTGTCTGGGATTTAAAAAAAATTTTGTAGCAATAAGGTGCGTAAAATGTGGAAAATCAAGTAGCTTGTAAAATTACAGATAAATTTAATAATAAGACGATACAAGGAAGTGCTTAGTAGAATTTGTTTGACTTATCAAGGTAGAATTATTGCTCTTAAAATAAAATGATAGGTTATTAAAAATGAATTAGTAAATATGACATAACATTTTTATATCAAAAGAAGACCACTTTCAAGACAAAATTTGATACATGTCAATGATTATAAAATAACATCTACAATTTAGTAAATCATACTTAAGATGCACATACAGTTTATACCTTTGCAAATACATTATTTTATTGTTTATTCTTTTTTATTTTTTTACCTTTATACTTTTTATTTTTATTTTTAAATTGTGGGGTACACTTAAGGGTTAGGTATACAAATATTCTTTGTGTAGGTACCCTTGTTGATGAGGTGTGCCCCCACCTTCCCCAGGCAGATATTGACTACCGTTAATCCCACCTCCCTGTCCCCACTATCCCCCGTAGTTTCTTGCTACTGTCAATTCTTTTCTTATTGTATTATGGTAGTTGTTTAAGGTCCACTTGTGAGTGAGAACATGTGGTACTCAGATCTTAGTTTCTGTGAAAGATCACTCAGTATTATAGACTCTAATTCCATTCAGGTTGCTGCAAAATTCATGATTTTGTTCTTCTTAATGACTGCGTAATATTCCATTGTGTATACGAACCACATTTAAAAAAATCCAGTCCTCTTTTGATGGGTAGCACGGTTGGCTCCATATTCTTGCTATTGTAAACAATGCTGTGATAAACATATGTGTGCAGATATCTTTTTTATAGTGATTTGAGTTCTTCTGAATATATTCCTAGTAGTTTATTCTTGTTTAAATGAAAGACTTGTATTTTCAAATTCTGTTAACTGGACAATTGTACATTGCTCAGATGAACTTTTAAATGAACCATTCTTTTAAAACTCTCTCTCTTCTTCAAAAAGTTGTTCACTGACTTTTACAAAATATACATTTGCATTCCCAAGTTTTAAAAAATTTAATGTGTTGAAATTTTTTCTCTATCATCACAATATATTTTTCTTGTTGCATAGTTTCCACTGTATGAACCATTTCTTATTTGGCCATCTCCCTGTTGTTGAATGCTGGAACACTGCTATGAAAATCTATATATAGATCTTTAATTGTATTCCTGATTATTTTCTTTTTTAATTTTTATTTTTAAGATGTGGGATACAATTCAGGGTTAGGTACATAAGTCGTCATCATACAGGTAAAGTTTGGGCCTCCCCTTGGTCCCTACTTCACCTGGTTTGAGATTAGGTACCTTTTTTGATGTTATGTGAGCCTAGGGTTTTCTGTTGCATTTGGTTATCATTTATCATTATCTCTTTTAATCTGGAGCAGTTCCAGTCTTTGGTATCCTTTATGGTTTTAGAAATAGGCAATTTATTTTGAAGGATCACCTAACCTGGGTCCATCTTATGTTTATTTGTCATTCAGGCCATGCATTTCATCAGAAAACCCACAGAAACGATGACGACTCTTCTCAGTACACCACATCAGGAGGTGCATTATGTTACTCTATGCTACCACTGGTGATGCTGACCTTGATCACCTGGTCAATTTGGTGAACTGAGATTTTTCATAATTTTATCCCTTTGATTATGATTAGTATTCAATGGGGGAGATATTTCAATATCCTGATCCTCATCAGACTTTCACCCACTTGTCTTAACATTCATTGGCCATGCCCACCTGTCTCAAATAATTTTGCTTCTTAGTTACTTGAATGAAATGATAACATTGAAAAATGATACTTTTACTTTTATTCACATTCTGGTAGTATCAAAAATTTGAGAATATGTATTTATATAAAAATATATTTCTAAAAAATGGTAACAAACTTTTTTATATCTCATTTTAAATGCATATTAGAGTTCACTATGTAAGACATTTAAAAATAAACTACTAGCCGGGCTTGGTGGCTCAGCCTGTAATCCCGTGCCTTTGGGAGGCTGAGGTGAGTGGATTGCCTGAGCCCGCGGGTTCGAGACCCGCCTAGGCAGCGAGACCTCATCTCTACAATAAATCAAAAATTCAGCCGGGCGTGGTAGCGCATGCCTGTAATTCCGGCTACTTGGAAGGCTGAGGTGGAAGGATCCCCGGAGCCCAGCAGGTTGAGGCTGCGGTGGCCGGGAGCGGCCACTGCACTCCAGTCTGGGCAATCGAGCGAGACTCCAACTCAAAAAAACCCAACCCCCCCCCAAAAAAAAACTACTATATTTTTTGTATTGAAATACAATTCAGAGAAAATAACATCTTATTTTTATAAGGGTGATTTCCTTAGCGTTTCCACTTTTCTCCAGATAGCTTTATTGCTGTATTGAATTTGTTGAACTAACATATCATAGACCTCTACTTAAAAACAAGATCAGAGTGTATATAAGATGTATCAGGGGCATATTTTGCTAAAGGGAATTTACTTATAGCATGATATGACAGTCCTGCTTTTTGCTATTTAAATTTTTCATTTTATTTAGTTATTGGTAAACAATAAATTAAGTGGAGTCTCATTTTTTTCAATATTTATAATTGGTTAAAAATAGGTTTTATTCAGCTAAAAAGAAATATGGTTGTTTTTCACTAACCAGTAACTGAAATAAATATGACAAAATTTTTCTAGGCTCCCCTTTATCAAAATTCAAGATCTATTGCAGGAGTTTTGCTTAAGAAAAATTGCACTTATTTTTAAGCTCCCCATTTTTTAAGTAGACTCAGTAATATAGAGTAATATACACTAATAAATATACAAATGGTGCAAACATGTCTGGTGATGTAAAATAAAGATTTGGCAGAAATACAGAATCTCAAAGTATAAAAAAGAGAAGGCCTTATATCACCCTCTTGGGGAGTGTCGTTACAGAAAATGACAAAAATGATAAAATAAGAGCGTCTTTGAGGGCCTAGACTCTGCCTTTTTCTCTGTATCCTCTGTGCCTGCTGCAGTGACTACCATATAGATGAATAGTAAATATTTACTGAATAAATGAGTAAATGAGAAGTACAGAGCATATGCTAATATCAGACCTTGTGGTAGCTGGATGATTTCTTAGGTGCGTTGAAATGATTTCTCTTTATTGCAAGGGTTAACACTTTATTTAGTGGCTACCCTGTGTCAGGCAGGCCACTAGACACTTTACTTGGATTAATCTCGTTAAATGCTCTTCACAGTCTTGGAGGTAGTTACCATTAGTATCCCTATTTTAGATAAGGAAATGGAGCCCTGGAAAGTTAAGTCTCATGTCCAATGTTACGATAAACAACTTTTGAACCAATAGGCTACCTAGCATCACAGCCTATTGTACGAACCACTATTTTAACAACTTCTTGACTGCTTGTTTGAGAAGAGCACCCTGGCGTTTCTATTTCCTTCAGAACTCAATAACTCTAGTGTCAGAGCTAGCGCTATTGCTTTCTATTACTTCTGAAGGTAATAATAATATATTTTCCTCTGTTGGACTTTTTTGTTTATACTAAAAGTTTTTATACAGAAATTTTCTTCCTCACAATTTACTTCTTTATTTCAACAGTCTCACCAAGGCCTATTGAATCGAATGCAATATACATGAAGCTGTCATGGTCTACATGACAAGGACAATTTTTATCTTTTATTTTTTCCAATTACCCACTTATAAAAACTTAATGGTAAAACTTGAAAGTAAAGTTTCTGTGCTTTTGGCGTTTCTACAATAGCTAGAATTAAGCCAGGTTGGTTCTGTTTCCTCTAGTTAAGGGTGTTCTGTACCCATCTCACCTAGGAACTCTTGAGGTAACATGCTCACTAAGATCAAATTGTTGTCTCAGTGGGGGGCCCATGAATGCTGTTGCTTTCCTCCTTGACTCTTACTTATACTGCACAGTAGGGGAGACATGATGGCCCATGAAGCATGCCAGAAAACAGATGCTGCAGTGTTGACGGCTTACTTTCTCCCCTGTGACTAATTCCTCTCTTTCAAATACAGTCTGCCTAGAACTTCTAGCTGTCTTACATGCCTCAATGCTTTTCCTTTATTGCTGTCCATAGTTTCAGAATATGTTACCATAAAGTTGCTGACAATTCCTACACTGACCAAGCTTTATTGGCCTGAAGAATTTCTATCGATTTTTAGGACCTTGGGAAAGCAAATTGTTAACTTAAGAGGAAGATTGGAAACCAGATGAAATGCTGCATGGAATCATGGGGCATTGAGGAACTTTGAGAGTCACTTAGTCACTCTAAATGCACGTATCCCTAAAAGCATCATAAATCATTTTTTAGGTGAATGTGAAGATGAAAAGCTGCCATTTAAGGAACATATTTTTTTCCTAGAAAAAAATTGTTTGTTCTTTGAAAGCATGCAATTGCATGCACACTTTAATAGATTTATAAAACCATTTAGGTATGTGGCAATTCAAGAGATTAATTAGTATATTCTCTTGGGAACACACACACACACACACACACACACACACACACACACACACTCCCTCAAATCTCAATTCATCCCAAACCACAATAATATTTAACTTATTTATAGACTGGATTTTAAGAGATTGCTAAGTCCTTTCCTTTAACTTCAGCATAGCTGACTCAAACCACTGTGACAGAAAGCTACATTCAGAAAAGATATGTTTTATTTTGTTTTTTTCACAAAAATTAAGAGCTTGACTTGAGTAATCAAATTCAGAAATGAAAATGTGACCCATTTTCCATATTTATAATAAAATTAAGTACATAGTATCTTATATCCTAAATGACTAAGTAATGATTCCTCAATGAGCATGTTATTCCTTTGCAAGCTGTGGTCTACTTATCTATGTCTATATATTTCTAGATCCTTTCATATCAAAGTGAATATACTCTGAGAATTTCATGTATTAAATGAAATTTCTATATTTTTGAACCTTGCTTGACTTGTAATGCCTATCACAGATGGTTTTACAGATTCAGGAATCACTTGACAGCTTCCACTCTGTAGATAAGAAGAATAGCATTTATACTTAGTGGAGAAATTCATATTTTATATAAGTCTTTAAAAATAACTCTTGGGTAGGAGTTTCACCTTTCAATTAAAATAAAGTGATGTCTCAGTTAATACAGTCCTTAGAATCAACTGTATTTTATAACAACTTTATTAAATACACACACATCCCTATGAAAAATCCTTCAAAACAGAACAACTACTGCTTATATTTAAATGGTCAAATTCTTCTAATTTTTTCTCTAATATATTAATTGGAACTGTAGGGAAAAATTTTGACCATTTCTGAAAGTATAAGAATATAATAAATAATAAAGGGTAGTAAGAAGGAAGAGTTTTGGAAAGAAGAAAAGAGTGCAGGGGACCATTTCACAATCTACTCCACTTCAGTGAACACTGATTTGCAAAATTAGTGAAGGGTTATGTGTCTACCATTTTTTCCTCCAAATATCATCAACATTTCCTGAACTGGAGCAGGGACTAGCGGCAAAATAGCTTTGAAGCTGCCATCAGCATTAGGGTGGAATGAATCCAATCTCCAAACGGATGCCCTGAGTTTTCAGAAAGTAGGGTCTCATTGTGTTGCCCAAAGCCTATACTCAGAGGTGATTAATATGAGGTGGGAATTATTGAAATGTGTTTTCTCCCCAGTGTGGATGTCTAATGGATCTTCCACAGTTTTTTTTGTTGTTGTTTTTGGAAGGAACTGCTATTTTCTCTCTGCATTGCAATGTCTATAGTCAGGTAACTCTATTCGTGTGGCTCTATTTCTAAACTATCTATAGAGTTCATAGATCAAAGTGTTGTTTCTTACAATATTTTTGTGTCTTGCTAGCCTCATCACTGATCATAATAAATTTATCCATTTTGTGAGTGGTCACTTTTTCCTTTTATTTAAGCTCAGTTATGTAGGGTAATAAGATGGAGAGGCTGTTATTTAAGCCATCATGTTGGATGCCAGGGCTTCAATCGTGAATTAATTCCATTTGCTACTGATCTTTCCTCTTCATGATATAATTTTGGCTCCTGGCTATATTATTCATGAGGAAGTTTTGTTATTCTCACTGATCTGACTGCATTCTTCTTGCAGCAAGACTTTTGTAGTAGTTGTATTATTAATTGTGAGATGGCTACGTTTACGTTTCACTTAATCATGTGTTTATTATTGAATGTCTTTAAACTTCAGTGTTACTTGACCTTGTTCATTGACAGATTCTCAGTACTTATAGTAAATATTTTTTGGATATGCTGAACTTAAAAGTTCTTGTCAAAGAAAGCTTTCCTTATGCTTTAGGATAAGAAATATTTTTAAAATAAAAATAAGCCAAGAGTGGTGGCTCATGCCTATAATCACAGCACTTTGGGAGACTGAGGTGAGAGGACTGCCTGAACCCACGGGTTTGAGACCAGCCTGAGCAACTTGGCGAGACCTCATCTCTATAATAAATCAAAAAATTAGCTGGGCATGGTGGCGCATGCCTGTTGTTCCAGCTACTTGGAAGGCTGAGGCTGAAGGATCTCCTGAGTCCAGCAGTCAAGGCTGCGGTGTCCGGAAGCATGCCAGTGTCCTCCAGCCTGGGTAACAGAGTGAGACTCCAACTAAAAAAAAATAATAATAAAAATGAAATGGTATGCCTCAGGAAGTTTTGCTTTGGTCACTGGATATATTCAAATAAGCTGAATGACTATTTTGACAGAAATATCATAGCCAAGATTTGAACACTGTTATTTGGGCAGATTCCATTAAAATACTTTCTATACCTGACATTCTTGTTTTTTAAAGTTAAAATCCATTCTGCAAATCTGCTTATTTAAATAGAATGCATAAGTATGTTGTAGGAAATATAAGTCATAACAGTGATGTGTAGGGAGTGCTTTCTCTTTATTTAGAATGGTGCAAAGTAAACACTTCTCTTATTTCATTTAATTGTTAAAATAATCATAAGGTTACAACTGTTGTCATCTCTTTTTGATAGGAGAAAAAACTGAAGCTTAGAGAGAATTTTTAACTTGCCCGTTACTGAGACAAGATTAAGATACTCTAAGGCCTAGTAAATTGCTACATTATACAGCCTTCCTGATAACAAATACCATTAAAAATAAACTTTCTAACAAAAATATAATCAAAGGGATGCCAAAAATGTACCTTTTCCTCTCTGCTCTCCCATCTCCCTCAATATCTGAGGGATTCACTGGAGGTGACTAGGAGAAGCAGTCTATTATCTACAATGAATAACAAATCACCTAGCTCACAATAATTCTGGCTCTCCCAATGAACCTCACTTTTTGTATTCTGTTGGTTATGCTATAGCTCCCATAATTCTAGGGCTGCCAACTATTTTCTGTAACAGTGGATTAATATCTTGATTTTGCCTCTAACTTTTTTCTCCTGGTTTCTGCATTCTTCCGCTTAAAAAGTGTATTCAAATTACTTGTTAGTCACAGAATTGGCTTTAAGAAGCTAGACTTTAGAAACTATGCCTAATTGGGATGATTGATTAATAATAAAATAGTTACTATTTATTGAGTGCTTACTATGTCTCAGGCACCCTGCTATATATAGATTATTACATTAAATCCTCATTGCACAAATGAGGAAACTGAGGCAGTGAGCGATCAGGTTATCTGCCCAGGTCACAGTTGGTAGTGAGAGACTGAGCTGGATTTTCAGTTTCCAAAGCCTGTGCTGGTAACTATTTTGCAATTGTGTCATCCGTGAGCCACCCTGATGATGTTTTTGGCACTAGAAGTGCATATGACTTTTCTTTAGGTGACTAATTTACAACTGGGTTGTAACTTAATGTACTGAGATGATCTGATCATTTTTCTATTTAGGTTTAATTTAAGGCAGCAGAAAAATCCTCATTTCATGTAGTGTGCAACCTTTTTGTCAGATGAGACATGACCTTATTTTTATCCTTTGATCTTGAGTTATGAAGGAGGTTGTTAAAATGAATGATGTCCTGCTACTGTTGCCTATTTCTCTGAAGCCTAATCTTAAATTAGTTTATATTTCTGCCAATTCAAAAGATATTTGAACTGCAAGGGCATAAATTATTATAAAGGTTGAACACTTTATTTCTGATTCCAGCTACCTCTCAAAATTATGAGTAACAGATCAGGGAGACATGATATGTTCAAGTGTGACAAATTATCACCTTGGGATTTAAAATATAATTTTTAATTTCAGGTAGTAAATACTCATTAAAGATAGAAGTGAAGATAAAGGATAATAAAAAAAGAAAGTTGAAAGTCACTCATAGTTCTATCACTCAAACAATTACTTTTAAAATGTTGATGCATTTTCTTCCAATTATATTTTTTCCTCATAGTCACAATTTTATTTATTTTATTTATTTGAGTTGGAGTCTCACTCGGTCGCCCAGACTGGAGTGCAGTGGCCGCTCCCGGCCACCACAGCCTCGACCTGCTGGGCTCTGGCGATCCTTCTGCCTCAGCCTTCCAAGTAGCCGGAATTACAGGCACGTGCTACCACGCCCAGCTGATTTTTTGATTTATTGTAGAGATGAGGTCTCGCTGCCCAGGCGGGTCTCGAACCCACGGGCTCAGGCAATTCACTCACCTCAGCCTCCCAAAGGTGCGGGATTACAGGCTGAGTCACCGAGCCCGGCTAGTCATAATTTTATTGTATCAGTTAAAGGTTTTGGTTGTAATGTGATTGTTGGAGGTGGTAGATAGCAGGTCAGCTTACAGAACTGATGGGAGACTGGGTCACCGAATTTGGAATGGGCAATAATCAAAGTTACCCTGGTTTACCAGCAAATGGAAGCAAGATGCCTAGTGACCTTAACACTGCCGAATAGAATGCTGCCGCTTCTAGCACCATGTGGTACAACCTGTTCTTTCTTGCCTTGCTATGCTCCATAAGGATTCTGAGTCTCAGGAAAGAGCGTCTGATTGGAAGGGTGTGTCGGGGCCTGCCTCCAGTTGTGCCACAGGAAAGAAGAGGGAGAATTTGACCCCTTTGCTTTTTGAAATGAAAATGATAGCTAACATCTACTATGTCTACTGAGTGTTTTGTATGTGGAGTACTATTCAGAGTGCTTTCCCCCCCAGAAAACATACTTTTTATTTTATTTTATTTTAGAGATCAGAGTACTTTCTTAAATGAACTCATTCAAGTCCTCACAAAAATTCTGAGGCAAGTACTATTCATATCCCCATCTTATAGTAGAGAAACCAGATGAGGCACAGAGAGCCGAAGTAGCTTACCATCACGAAGAGGGCTACCAGGGTTTGAACTCCACAATCTGGCTTTAGGGCTTGGGTGTGCTCAACCACCCCGCGGTGCTGAGCCTTGGTAGGATGGCAGGGAGTGGGGCACAGGACTGCCACTTACTGGGCTGCATCTTACTGAGACTCCATACAGTGGGGGACAGTGATTTCCTGAAATGAGTCTGACTGTTCACAGCATTGTTCACAATAGCAAGAACCTGGAACCAACCATGCTGTTCATCAAAAGAGGACTGGATTAAAAAAATGTGGTACATATACATGATGGAATACTATGCAGCCATAAAAAAGAACAAAATCATGAATTTCGCAGCAACCTGGATGGAACTAGAGTCTATAATACTGAGTGATCTCTCACAGAAACAAAGATTTGAGTATCACATGTTCTCACTCATATAGTGGACCTTGAACATCTATCGTAATACTATAAGAAAAGAACTGACAGTGGTGGGAAACTATGG
>NW_007260458.1:2137574-2152485 GCF_000164805.1 Carlito syrichta
AACGATGCACATTTGTATACCTAATCCTTAACTGTACCCCACAATTTTATAATAAAAAATGTTTAAAAAAAAAAAAAGTGATCAAACTATGCCAAATATTTATTGCAAATACTTTTAAATTTACATTTATGCAATAATTATGTTTCCATGTAGCTTCATGTATTCATATGGCTTTGTACATCTTAATAAAGACTGGTTTTGAAGATATTTTATTTCAAAAGTATCGTAATCAGATGTGATTTGACGCCTTTTAACCTGTCTTCCTTTCTATGATGATCACTAACATGTATTGAGTATTAACCACGTGCCAGGTAGGCTTCTAAGTGTTTTATACCATTATTTATTTTTTCTGCAAAAATTTTTTTAATGGATTACATATATATTTCACTTAAAAAAAAAAAACCCAAGTGAATGTTGCTAATAATACTGTAACTTTTGGTAAAAGAATGTAACTCCTAGTGGACTGTTCTTGTTTGTATCATATGGGGATGGTATCATCCTTATTATGATTAAAGGCCACATTTAGTGGTTCAAGTTTAGGAATTCAATTCAGATGTTAATTTTAACAATATCTAGAGAAGGGGAGACCTGATAGCAATAATAGAGTTCTTGAGAACTGATAGTTATATAGCAATGGGTTGGTGTGTTTGCTGATACTACTTTTTAAAATGCAAACATCTCTTTATCATTATAGAACTAATTAGCCAAATTGACTAAATAATGAGTACTTAACATAAAATACAAGGACTCTCTGATTTTTGGGGGTAAAAAGTCAAACAAATTGGTATTTTGGTCATTCTTTATACTTTTAAAATATCAGTTATATTCCTGACTACTTAGTTTTGTTTATTGTTTACTTTTTTGTATTAAAATAGAATTTACACTTCATACAAACACACACACACACACACACACACACACACACACACACACACACACGAAGATTCCTTACATCCTTCTTCCAATTTAAACTTTCCTAGGTAATTACATTTTGGCCTGTATCCTTCTTGACCTTTTTTTTCTCTAAACAGACAGGTGTGTGCAGGTGAGGGGGTGTGTGTGTGTGTGCCTGTGTGCGTGCACGTTGTTTTGTTAAACAAAATGGGGTTATATAAAGCTTTTTTGTTTACTCAGTAGAATGCCATGGATTTGTTTCATGTCAAAATCTAATTCATTTCAGAGTGGCATAGTATTCCAGAATATGGATGTATTATAATTTGTCTATAAATAAATAACCAGTATTTTATCAGTTTTTCACTATTTTAAATAAAATTTCAGTACCTTCTGCATATATCATTGATAACTTGTGCTAGTGTTTTAGTAGGTTAGATTTTTAAATTTGGAATTGCCGATTTAAAGAATATGCACATTTGCTGTGTTAATAGTTTTGCCAAACTGCCTTTAAAGAAGCTCATGTCAATTTATGTTGCCACAGAAGTGTCTGTTTCCTCACATTCCTATTGACACTGGATATCATTAATCTTTTTTAAATGTTAGCTAATCTGATCAGTAAATCCATTTAGTTGCCTCTTTTTACTGATCTATAAGTATACTTCATATACTGTGGATTTTAACCTCTGATTTATTATGTAATTTATTTTGTCTCATTGAATGTCTTTTGTTGTCTAATTTTATTTATGGCATATTTTCCATTGAGAAAATTTTAATTTTTATGTAGTTAAAATGAAGTTAATCTATATTTTACTGTATGGCTTCTGCTTTATTCCAATGTCTTTTCTTTTTCAATTTTGACTAATTCCCTTCTTCTTCAAGATCATCCCCAGCAGTGTATAAACATGTATACTAGTTCTCACCAGTGAAAATAAAGAAAAATCTCTCTTGACTACGTGTCTCTCAACATCCACTTATTTCTCCAAAGTGTCTGTACTCATCGTCTCTTGCTTGTCTTTACCCATTCTCTCTTGAACCTACTTCAAGCTAGTTTTCTCTCCTAAAAAGTTTTCTAAAATAGTCTTAGGGTCACCAAACACTTTCATTTTTTGAAACCAGAGGTTATGTCTTCATCTTACTTAACCTATCAGTGGCATTTGCCACGGTTAATCACTTTATCTTTCTTAAGACATCCTCTTCATCATAAGGTCTTTGGAATGCCACTCTTATTTTTTCTTGAGTCTCCCTGTCCACACTTACTGGTTTCTTTTTTTGGTTCCTCCTCAGAATGTTGAAGTGTCTTTCTTTGATCCACAATAATTATCTAGGCAATTCCTGTGCTTTTATGGCTTTCGGTATGATCTACATGCCTGTGATAGCCAAATTATCATGTCCATTATGGAGTCTCGCTATCTCAGACTTCCAGATCTAGCTGCCCTTTCTATATGTCCTTTAGGTGTTCATTAGGCACCTTAAATGTAACATCTAAGTTTTTTTGGTTTTTTTTTTTTGAGTTAGAGTCTCACTCTGTCGTCCAGACTGGAGTGCAGTGGCCGCTCCCGGCCACCGCAGCCTCGACCTGCTGGGCTCTGGCGATCCTTCTGCCTCAGCCTTCCAAGTAGCTGGAACTACAGGAGCTCGCTACCACACCCGGCTAATTTTTTGATTTATTGTAGAGATGAGGTCTCACCAAGTTGCCCAAGCGGGTCTCGAACATGCGGGCTCAAGGCAATTCACTCACCTCAGCCTCCCAAGGCGTGGGATTACAGGCTGAGTCACCGAGCCCGGCTAACATCTAAGTTTAAACACTTAATTCACATTCACTAAACTTGCTTCTTCTGTTGTCTCCATCTCAATCAGTGTTACCTCTTGTCTTCCAAGTCTAAAACTTCCCTAACGCCAAAACATTGGAGTCAAAAGCTCCAACTCCATCATTTTTTGTTTCTCAACTCTACACATTTGCAAATTCTGTCAGATCTATTTTCCAAATACAGACAGAATAGCACCATTTCCCATCAATCTACAGCTGCTACCCTGGTCCAAGTCACCGTCATCTCTCCTATGAATGCAAGTAGCTCCAGATTGACTTCAGTCCCCTTTCCAACTGCCATTTAGTCATTTCTTTTTGTTACTGGACAGTGTTCCTAGTATGGCGGTACCACTAGGTTGTTTAGTCATTTACCAATTGAAGGATTTCTGGATTGTTTACAGTTTTAGTTATCATGAATCAGCTTCTGTAAACATTTGTGTGCAGGCTTTTGTGTAAACTGAATCTCCATTTCTTTCATATCTTTTCTTCTTTTTAGAGATCTATTTTGCTGTTCTTCAGATTGGGTCTTCTTTTTTTTATTAATCAATATTTTTTATTATGGTTTTGTGGGGTACAGTTAAGGGTTAGGTGTACAATTACATTTCATTCAGGCACCCTGTTGATAAGAGTTGTTTCCCCATCCCCAGACAGATATTTGCTACTGTCATTCCCATCTGCCTCCCCGCCCCATAGTTTCCCAGTACCATCAGTCATTTTCTTATAGTATTACATTGGATGTTCAAGGTCCATTATATGAGTGAGAACATGTGATACTTGGATCTTTGTTTCTGTGAGAGGTCACTCAGTATTATAGACTCTAGTTCCATCCAGGTTGCTGCGAAATTCACGATTTTGTTCTTTTTTATGGCTGTGTAGTATTCCATCGTGTATATGTACCACATTTTAAAAATCCAGTCCTCTTTTGATGGGCAACATGGTTGTTTCCAGGTTCTTGCTATTGTGAACAACGCTGCGATAAACATACGTGTGCAGGTATCTTTTTTATAGAGTGATTTGAGGTCTTCAGGGTATATTCCCAGTAGGGGGATTGTGGGGTCATATGGAAGGTCGATTTTTAGAGCTTTTAGGAATCGCCACACTGCTTTCCACAGAGGTTGCACTAGTTTACACTCCCACCAACAGTGTAGAAGTGTTCCCTTTTTCACCACACCCTCTCCAGCAGCTGTTATTTTTTGACTTGTTGATAATTGCCATTCTGACTGGAGTTAGGTGGTATCTCAGTGTGGTTTTGATTTGCATCTCCCTGATGATTAGTGAGGTTGAGCATTTCTTCATGTGTTTGTTGACTGCGCGGATGTCTTCTTTTGTGAAGTGTCTGTTCATATCTTTTGCCCATTTTATAATGGGGTTGTTTGTTTTTTTCTTTTCAGCACGTTTGAGTTCCTTGTCGATCCAAGATGTTAATCCTTTGTCAGACCCAGAGTTGGCAAATACTTTTTCCAAGTCTGTAGGCTGTCTCCCTGCTCTCTTGATTGTTTCTTTGGCTTTGCAGAAGCTTGTCAGTTTAATAAGGTCCCACTTGTCTATCATCTCTCTTATGACCTGTGGGTTTTGGGTTTTGTTCAGGAATTGGATGCCAGTTCCGATTTCCATGAGGGTATTTCCTTCCTTTTCTAAGGTTCTTATGGTTTGAGGTTTTACATTTAGGTCTCTGATCCATTTGGAGTTAACCTTTGTGCATGGGGATAGATAGGGATCCTGTTTCAATCTTCTGCATGTGGTCAGCCAGTTTTCCCAGCACCATTTACTGAATAGCTTCTCCTCTCCCCAGTGGTAGGTGGTGGGGGCTTTGTCAAAGATGAGTTGGTTGAGAAATTGAGGTTTTGCTTCTGGAATCTCAATTCTATTCCATTGATCTATATGCCTGTTCCTGTACCAATACCAAGCTGTTTTGATGATTGTAGCTTTATAGTAAAGTTTGAAGTCTGGTAATGTGATACCACCTGGTTTGTTTTTTTTTTTTTTGCTGAGGATTGTTCTGGCTATTCTTGGATGTTTGTGTTTCCATATGAATTCCTGTGTTGTTTTTTCTAAGTCTGAGAAGACTGTTGTTGGTAATTTAATGGGTATTGCATTGAATTTGTAGATTGCCTTAGGTAAGATGGACATCTTCACAATGTTGATTCTTCCAATCCATGAGCATGGGATATTTTTCTACTTGTTTGTGTCATCTTTGATTTCTTTGAGCAGTGTTTTGTAATTTTCATTGTAAAGGTCTTTCACGTCTCTGGTTAGGAAGATGCCAAGGAATTTCATTTTTTTGTGGCTATTTTGAATGGAATTGCCAATTCCCCTGAAAACTGGAACTAGACAAGGATGCCCACTCTCACCCCTCCTGTTCAACATAGTATTGGAAGTCCTTGCTAGAGCAATCAGAGAAGAGGAGGCAATCAGAGGTATCCAAATAGGAAAAGAGGAAGTCAAGTTATCTCTCTTTGCAGATGATATGATTGTGTACCTTGAAAACCCAAGAGAATCTGTCAAAAGCCTCCTTACATTGATAAAGGCCTTTGGCAAAGTCTCAGGATACAAAATAAATGTACAAAAGACAATCACATTTCTCTACACCAATAATAAACAAACAGAAACCCAAATAGATTGGGTCTTCTTATGACAAAATCTCTTAGTTTTCCTTCATCTGGGAATGTCTTGATTTACCCTTCATAACAGAGGGATATTTTTGCTGGGCATGGGATCTAGGTGGACAGCTTTTTTTCTTTAATTGCATGAAAAATATTGCACCACTTCTTTTTGACTTCCATGGTTTCTTCTGTGAAGTTCACTGTCATTCTAATTTTTTTCCGAAAGCTTAAGGTGCCTGATTTTCTCTGTCTACTTTAAATATTTTTTTCTTTGCTTTTACCTTTCAGAAGATGAATTATGATATGGATTAGTATGGATTAAGAAAGTTTTTTTTTCTTTTGAGAAGTGTCTATTCATATCTTTTGCCCACTTTGTAATGGAGCTGTTTGTTTTTTTTTCTTTTCAGCATGTTTGCGTTCCTTGTAGATCCTTGATATTAGGCCCTTGTCAGACATGGAGTTGGCAAATATTTTTTCCCAGTCTGTGGGCTGTCTTCCTGCTCTCTTGATGGTTTTGCAGAAGCTTGTCAGTTTAATGAGGTCCCACTTGTCCATCTTATCTCTTATGGTATGGGCACTTCAGGGAGCAGCCAACAGATACATGAAAAAATGTTCAACTTCACTAGTCGTCAAGGAGATGCAAATTAAAACTACATTGAGATACCACCTAACTCCAGTCAGAATGGCCATCATCAATAACTCAAAAAATAACAGATGCTGGAGAGGATGTGGTGAAAAGGGAACACTTCTACACTGTTGGTGGGAGTATAAACTAGTACAGCCTTTGTGGAAATCAGTGTGGTGATTCTTAAAAATTCTAAAAATTGACCTTCCATTTGACCCTGCAATTGCCCTACTGAGAATATACCCGGAACTCAAATCACTCTATAAAAAAGATACCTGCACATATATGTTTTTTGCAGCATTGTTCACAATAGCAAGAACATGGAAACAACCATGCTGCCCATCAAAAGAGGACTGGATTAAAAAAAAGTGATACATATACACAATGGAATATTACGCACCCATAAAGAAAAAATCATGAACTTCGCAACAACCTGGATGGGATTAGAGTTTATAATACTGAGTGAACTCTGACAGAAACAAAGAGCTGAGTATCACATGTTCTCACTCATAAATGGACCTTGAAAAATTACTGTAATACTATAAGAAAAAGATTGACTGTAGTGAGAAACTGTGGTGGTGGGGTGGTGGGGAGGTGGGATTGACAGTAGTCGCTATCTCCTGGATAAGGGGGGGTACACCTCATCAACAAGGGTACCTGCACAATGAATATTTGTGTACCTAACCCTGAATTGTACTCCCCAATTTTCAGCCATTATTTCTTTAATCACCTTTTTTTCTTCCCTATCTTCTTTCTCCTCTCTTATAAACTCTAGTGATATAAATGTTATATCTTTTTTTATAGTCTCACAGCTCTCTAAGACTGTTCACTTTTTTTCCCTAATCCATCTCACCTTTATTGGTCAGACTGGATAATTCTTCAAATCTTCCAATTAACGGATTCTTTTCACGGTCAGTTCTATTCTACTGTTTAACTTATCCATTGAGCTTTTTATTTAAGTTATTGAATTTTTCAATTCTAAAAATTTTATCTAGTTCTAGTAAATTTTCTAGTTCCTTTCTTGTGTTCTATTTTTCTTTTATCTAAGTGTGTTCATAACTGTGTTTATAAATGCTGCCTTAAAATCTTTGTCAGGTAATTTTAAGCTCTTTATCATCTTGATGTTGATATATATTGATTGCCTTTTTCCAATTAGTTTTGAGATCTTTTTGGTTCTTGGTGTGATGAATGATTTTTAATTGAAACCTAGACATTTTTATATCATATTCTGTGATTTGAATCTCATTTAAACCTCCAGTTTCACCTTTCTCTGACACTGCTCTGGAAGGGGAAGGAGGGTACCATCTTGCTACTTCCAGGTAGAGGTAGAAATCCAGATTCCCCACTAGGTCTTCTGTTGACAATTGATGGGCAAACATCTTTTATTTCTGGGGGGGGGGGTGTGGTGGTTTCAGTTCCTTGTAAGGTCTTTGCTGGCACTGTGGTGGGGGTTGTTTCATTACTGCTGGATGATGGTGAAACTACTGACTTTCTGCTAGGCTTCCTTTGATACCATTCCAATGGGGAAAGGGCAGTATGCTTCATTACTTACAGGTGGAGATGGATGTCCAGGCTCCTCCTTATATGTTCTCTTCTAATGATATTAGGGGACCTCATTATTGCCTGGCAGGGCTAAAAGTCTTTACTCTTGGCTTGGTCTTCACTGACATCACTCTAGTGTTGGGGGCCTCATTTCTGCCTGAAGAGAGTGGAAATCCAGCTTCCCTACTTAGCTTTTGCTGGCATGGTTGAGGATGGGGTCACAGTTTTTTCTGTGATCTTTGACTGCAACAGAAAGATTGTTATCTGAAAGTTTCTTTCTAGGCTGCCCTTTCCCTTGTTCTTTGGTTAGAGAGAGCAGATTTAGAGTTTTTTTGACTGCATTCAATAGGTTTTCCAGGTTGTGGGCTTCTTCACTTCCAAGTCTAGAATATGATGCAAAATGAAAACACAGGGAATTCACCACCATACTCTTCCTTGGGGTCTGATTTTCTTTCCTTTCTCTATCTTTCAGATTCTTCTTATGTTTGTTTTATGTATAATGTCTAGTTGTATTTAGTGGGAGGAATAGAAAAGGTACATCTATTCCATCTTTCTGTATATAGAGGTCACCTTAATCATGTTTCCAATGTGCCCTTTTGGCTTTTCTCTCTGCAGGTACCTGGAACTGGAAAGCAGTGGTCATCGGAATGAAATCAGATTGCATTACCGCTCAGGCAGTCACCGCCCTCACACAGAAGTGTTTCCTTACATTTTGGCTGATGACAAGTGGCACAAACTCTCCTTAGCCATCAGTGCCTCCCATTTGATTTTACACATCGACTGCAATAAGTGAGTGAAATATTCTCATTTCAGGAAACAGTAGACTCTAAGAAATGACTATCTACTCATGTTCCTTCTTTGATATTTCTTTTTTTGCAGAATTTATGAAAGGGTGGTGGAAAAACCCTCCACAGATTTGCCTGTAGGAACAACACTTTGGCTAGGACAGAGAAATAATGCACATGGATATTTTAAGGTATATTTTGGTTAAAGTCTGAGAATAAACTGTAAATGTAAATGCTTTTTAGTGAGTCTGGAAAAGTAAATTTTGCTTCTTATGGTGTGGAACAAAACAGTTTGATTTGCAGTTTTTATTTGTGTCTATTTCTGTTTTTTTCTTACACTAATATTTTATTTAGCCAGCAAACATTACTTTCTCTTCTTATTTCAATGAGTTTGATCTTTAGGCATTACAGAGATGATCACAAGGCTGCAATCAGGGCAATTAATGTGTCATTCTTGAAGTTCATTTTCAAAGTAATAAAAATGTAAAATGTTAACATACAAATAAACTCTCCACCACTGAAATATAACCTTTGGTGATGTTTTTACAGGAATGTTAATAGCATATTGGAAGTTTTTGGTATTTATTATTCATGGTCTCCTTGTACTCCAGAAAGTGAGAAAGGAATACTTATATGTGTATAAATCTGTCAAAATAAAAAGCAGTCATAATTTATATATTTTCCTTTAGTGTACACTTAGGGGCAACACTCCATAGAATTTCATCATTGGAGAGGATCTAAAAGACAACCTATTTAACTTTCCATATTTTAAAGACGAAGAAATAAAGTCCAGACAATTACTTGTCGCAAGTTTGTAGTGTAATTATTTTCCCCAGTGACTATGACAGTGCCTGCAATGCAGATGTGGCTCAACGAATGATTCTTATATCAAGGAATGATAGGTGATAAGTTCAACTTGTGGATTTCAAGGTACAGCAGGTACTAGTAAATTTGTTTTCCAAGCAAAGTTTGTAATCCTAGAAAGATGTTTTAAAATGATTTAAACATGCTCTGTTACTTGGAAACCAGATGCTTGAAATGTATTATTCCATGTAACCTTAGCCTTGTTAAGGGTCCCTTTAAATATATTATTTCATAGAATTCTAGCATTGGTGCAAGATATTTTTTCCTCTTTCACATATGCATAAGCTACTCAGAGAGGTTAAGTAACTTGCTCAGAGCCAGTCTGCCTAGTATGTGACACAAATGGAGAATTGATTCCATGCTTGCAAATCCTAAAAATCAGTAGCTGTTTTCACGCAAAGGATGGCAGATGTGTGCTGTGTCATGCATCTTCTCTATTTAATCATGGCAATCTTTCCCGTGGAGCCTGAATGTGGTCTCAGAATCCTCACACATCAATTATGTGTACCATTCTAGGGATTGTTATCTTTATTGTAGTCTATGAATGGAATCCACTAGAGTTGCACAGTGCACAAAGTATATAATTGTACCTGGTGGATTTGTTTTCATGTTGCTGCTTCTAAGTGATAGGAATTTGTACACATCTTTTCTTATCAATCCAGGCCCAGGCAAATAACAGATCCAGTAATTGTCATATAAAATATTAAAATATTTATCATTCACAATGATTTTTGCTGTTAATCAAATTAGACATGTAGAAGATATACAGACCAGTATTTGACTGGTAAGTCTTTATAAGTATGTTCAAAATTGTTTTGATATCATGTTGGTACTGTTAACCCTGTCATTAGACATTTTGTTTGTATTTGTCAAAGGGAGAAGGTGAAATATGAGTAAAGAAAATTATATAAATTCATGAAGGGAGTGGGGGGAAGTGGCAGATAAAAGGGACAGCTGAATGTGTCTGATGAAATCATTTCTGAGCTACCACTGACCTTTGCTTTAAGAGCCCAGCAAGTTGGAAGCTGATTATACCTTAATGACTAAGGATGCATGTAAATTTTGCCTATAAACATACGATCAAGGCTTTTATGTAAAACGGACCATTTCCAGCTGGCGTTAATAAACATTTCATACTAAACTTTCTGTACTCATAAGGATTCATCACTGAAGTCTTACTGCAGCTGTTTAACAAATCTATTGTCCTTTTTGAATTGAGAAATTGGTTTTAAAAGACCTAACTGATAAATGAGAAATGCTCAAATGAGCATGCTTTCATGACTCAGTTTTTCTATCCTTTTCAATGATTACAGTTAATTTAAAATTGGTATTAGTTTCGGTGTTGCTGAAACCAGATGTGATTTTCAGGTTGATTTTTAAAGGTCATTTTTGAGCCCTATTTCAGTGGCTAACTAAAAAATACCTTCTCAAAACAACACTACTGTTGGCTCTTAATTATATCTTGACATTTAATCTTAAGACTTTAAAAAATATTATCAATAAGAGAGTACATGGGTAATCATCTATTATGTCTGATGGATTTCTTTCCCTTTGGTATGAAGTGAAAGTAATGCATTAAAAAAGGCTCTTCACTCAGGGATTTTGGTGAATCCATTCTGTAATGTTTTCCTTCATGAACTTGAGTATTGAGCATAATTTGGGTAAATGAAAGTAATATGTCTTTTTCTTTTATTTTTCACACACAGGGCATAATGCAAGATGTGCAATTACTTGTCATGCCCCAAGGATTTATTGCTCAGTGCCCAGATCTTAATCGCAGTAAGTCTATTAGATCTTGCACTGTGGAGTTTTTGTATATTAGTTGTCGGCATAGATTTAACCAGATTGAACCCTTATAAATACAACTTGACCAATGTAGTGTTTGTAATTCCAGCCTGCCCAACTTGCAATGACTTCCATGGACTTGTGCAGAAAATCATGGAGCTGCAGGATATTCTAGCCAAAACATCAGCCAAGGTAAAATTTACTCAGAAATACAGTGAGGAAGCTCAAAAATCCTTGATGCTCCCTATAGTTCCTTTTATAGTCATATATTTTCACCTTTGTATCTTATACTGTTTGCTAGAACTGAATCTAATCCCTCCTTAAGGAAAGGACTTATAAATATTAAAACCCTAGCCATCTGTACAAGGAATTATTCAATAAATCAGGAATGAGGCAGATTACCTTGTTTATACACTGCTTACCACAGCAAGATATATTGTTTAGTTTTAATAATAATTTTTTTTTAGTTCTTCTTTACATGCAAGGAGGCGGGAGGACAATGTAATTAATACGAACACTAAAAGTGAGTCAAGGAAACAGCCACACAAATGCCTTCTACTAGTATGTTGCTATTGTAGGATTATTTACAAATGTCTTAAGCACATTTCTGGTTTATCTACAATTTCATCACATATATGATTTTGCATAGTAGTTATGGATTACATGATGGATGTGTTGTATGGTATATGATTTGTTTCTTATATAATGCAAATTCTGATTTTTATTTTTTCAGGTGAGTAAACATATTAATGAAATTAAACATTTTTAAAAATGGAAAATGCTTCTCAGCATTGTGAGTGATGCTATTTTGAATTAGCCTTCTAATTGTGTCTTATACATTATTGTTATTTTTTTGTTTCTTAGGCAGGGAGCAAATTTACCACAGAAAGAAGAGAGGGAAAAAACTAGTTTCTTAAAAAAAAATTAAATGCTTAAATCTGTTTATGACAAGAGGTTGATGGGCACAGCCATCATTACTGCTACAGACAAACAAAAATTAGATGTCTGCTGGAGTGGTTTGCATGTCTGTGTTGCTGGAATGGTGAACAATGTAAATCCCTTCCTTTGTGCCACAGCTGTCTCGGGCTGAACAGCGAATGAATAGATTGGATCAATGCTATTGTGAAAGGACGTGCACCATGAAGGGAACCACCTACCGAGAATTTGAGTCCTGGACAGACGGCTGTAAGAACTGCACATGCCTGGTACGGCTTCCATTTGAGTTCAGACTAAGGGAACTCAGATGCCCCTGCTCTTTAAAAATTTATTAAAACAATGTAATCATGAAAATTTCAAGACCCATTTCCTCAAGACACAACACTAAAGTGCTAGCAAACCTGGTCACATCTGAAGAGCTGTGTTGCATTATTAAAAACACTTTCTAGCTTATAAAGATGATTATGGTTTAGCAATGCTATAAAGTTTAAGTTTATTGTTACACACATGAAGTTTGCAACTAAAATTAGGTTAGTAAGGTGACTCCCAAAGAATTCTATCCTGATATCCTTAATATTTCCAGAGATTTATTTCCCTCGTGTTTTTATTAATGCATTTTAATGAAGCTAAATTATATAAAGCATTAAATATTGTGTCAAGATTGAGCAAATAAATAAATAATTGAGTTTAAGTAAATGAGACAATCTTTAATAGTTTACTACCACAGTGGAATATAATTTATAGTTTAAATAAATACATTTTTTCTAATTGTTCACAAATAAAGTAATATTAATTTACTAATAAAGTAATAAATAATACTTTGGTGTATTATTATTTTAAGAATATATGTTCATTTTCAAAGAAAATTTAAAACAAGTTTAGTTTTGAACGTTTAAATTCCATATGAAATCATCTGTTAGAGCTGGTTTTCTGGAAAGAAGTCAGAGATCTATGTGAATTAGCCTTTTAAAAAAATTTCCCAAATTTATCCAGTTTATTCAAAAGTAGACTATCATGTACATAAAAAGATAAAACGTGTTCAGAAATAACTCTGTGTGTGTGTATGTGTGTGTGTGTATGTGTGTGTGTGCGTGTGTGTGTGTGTGTGTGTGTTACGATTTTTATTCAGGAACATAACATGTTTCTACCAAAATTATGGCACTTTACAAATACAGTAAAGTCCTTCGAAACGTATTAAATGGGGGGCCAAAAATTGAATTGAGTAAAAAATAGAATGTGGTATAGTGAGATCAATAAAATGACTATGAAAGCCTGAGCTGCTAGCCACCTGGGAGCAATAAACGACCCTTGGTCATCAAACTCGTGGTGGTCCTGTCTCCAGTTTGGCGCCTCCTTGTGGTGATTTTAAGCATCGCCTTCCCTCCTGTGATGGCCTGCTGGAGCTTAAATATCCATGGGAGATTCTGAGCCTTGAGACTGGGACTTTCAGGATGGCAGCTGCTACTCAGAAATCTGGCTTATTGATGCTCATTTTGTGAAAAACCTGGGGATGATTGGGTTCCAGGCTTTTCCTCAGCCGGCTATTTCCCTGTCAAATTGTACCCTTCACTCCACCTATATCCTTCCCCATGTCTCAGCAGAAGAGGAATACTCAAGCTTAGTTAGGATCAGTTGCTGGATGGAGTTGGGAGCTAACCACCGACAATGTTATAACCCAACTTTATTACCATGGGTCTCTGTATGATGGCTTTTACATGACATTTTATATGACAAGTTTAAAATTTAAGGAATGGATTAAAAAATCCTTGAAGACTACTAAACTCCAACTTGGAAATTCTTTAAATATTGTTTTCTTTTCAGAACGGAACCATCCAGTGTGAAATTCTGATCTGCCCAGTTCCTGACTGCCCACTTAAGTCGGCTCTTGCGTACGTGGACGGCAAGTGCTGTAAGGAATGCAAATGTGAGTTTAACTTTTATGATGAATACTTTCTTTGGCAAAAATAAGCTTTGTATTAATAAATATTCACTCATCATTGGTTTATTCTGGGTAAGCTAAACAGCTTTCAGAAATAATGGAAATAGGAGGAATTCTTTCTTGGTTTTGGTTGTTTACTTTTGTTCCATTTTAAAATGCTTTTCCTCTATTCTAAGCAGGACTGGTTTTTTTTTTTTTTGGAGGAATCTATTCTGTATAGTGACAGTGGTAGGAAAGATGTGTAAGAAATTTACTAGACGGCATTTCTCTCACTGTACTATTTAATATATGCCCTTCCCAGATAGGTCAAGAGTTGTCCCCACAGCCACACTGATCAAGGAAACCCATGAAATAAGTGGTCTTCAACTGGAGATGATAGGCTGCTCTGTGAGCCCATGCAGCAGAAGTCTACATTATTAAAGGATCATCCAGTGTAGATAGGGGCCACGGCCTTAATTTAGCAAAAAGTCTCACACCACTGTGCAAGGAAGCTTTTCTGCTTTTTGACAGCCATTATACAACAGTTCACTTCTGATGTCAGAAAATACTCTTTGAATCATCTGTAGCTATCCTCAAATGGGTTCTAGATCATTCATTAAGGAACAGAAATCATCTCACCTGTGTTACTTATACTTTTAAAGACTTCACTTAGATCCTTGTTAAAAGGAACATTTAAAATATTAAGCTGTTTTTGCACAAGGGGTAGTAACATACATGAACACTGAGTTGTTACAAAGTTTATGGAGTATATAGCTGTGTAAGCAAAGTGTGTTCATATGTGACTAAAGAAGTCAGAGGGGAGGTGAGGCAGGGAGAGAGAGAGAGAAAGAGAAAGACAAGAGGGAGAGGGAGGGAGAGAGCAGGCAGAGTTGGGGGTGGGGAGTGAGAATGGGGAGAGGAATTATTTATTTATGTATTTATTTTTAATATCAATATTTTTTATTATGATGTTGTGGGGTACAGTTAAGGGTTAGGTATACAATTACATTTCATTTAGGCACCTTGTTGATAAGGGGTGTTTCCTCAACCTCAGACAGATATTTGCTACTGTTAATCCCATCTCCCTCCCCGCCCCATAGTTTCCCAGTACCGTCAGTCATTTTCTTATAATATTACATTGGATGTTCAAGG
>NW_007260458.1:2153162-2226327 GCF_000164805.1 Carlito syrichta
GTGGTTGAGGTTTTACATTTAGGTCTCTGATCATTTGGAGTTAACCTTTGTGCATGGGGATAGATAGGGTTCCTGTTTCAATCTTCTGCATGTGGTCAGCCAGTTTTCCCAGCACCATTTACTGAATAGGTTCTCGAGGAGAGGAATTAATAGCTGCTTTGTCCAGAATATTTTCATTTACCCTACTCCTTTACCGTGGCCATACCTTGCTCTTGCCTACACAGTGTGCAATATAGTACTGCCGAGGAGAGTAACAAGTTATCAGAGAAAAACCAGGAAGTTGCTTAGTAGTTCATTGATTGAATTCCCTCAGGAGCTCATTTATATTTAATTTTATTAGGCTTTATGTTGAAACCAATCCATTTCATGAAAGTGTATTAGCCTAGTCAAGTAGATTCAGCAGAACTAGGAAGGATTGAATATACTTGTTCTACACGTGTCACTTGCTAATTTTCTGGGTAAGGAATAATCTGAGTTTTTCCTTTGACTTCTCTTAATAACAAGAAGCTTGTGGTTTTGATCTGTAGTTGTTTTTGTAGGTGGCTAGAGATGGAAGGAAGAGGGACCCTATATTCATAAAAGAAAAATATCAAGGAATCAGACTTTTTGCTTTCACTTTTTCGATCCTTCTTTCCATCCATAATTCTATGTTATCCATGAATATGACAGGTTTGCATTAAGTGATGTCAGTTTTATTAGATACAGTCTGACTAAATAATAGACCAATAGACCATTGTGATGGATTCATTAGTCGGAGGTGGTGTATTTCACTTTTGATCTTACTGTTTGTCTCTGTTACCAACATTAAGCTGCCCACTAACTCAGACTAAAGGTTGAATTCTTCCCAACAAACATGCATTAAACTTAATGAAATGATAAAATAATTTGAGATTCATTAATGCAGAGTGTTTCTGGCAGACTTTGGTGTTAATGATCAAAAATTGACTGCTTCCTTTAAAACAGTTAAATCTGGAAGTAAGTAATCAGTAAGTAATCAGTGAGAAGACCATATCACTGAAAAAAAAGCCATAAGAATTCAAGTCAAAACAACAAAAAAACAAAAACAAAGATAAAGTGGCTTTATTTTTCTGGTTGCATCCAATGATATGTCAGTCAAGTGCCATGAACTATAGAGGGTTTATGCCTGTGTTGGCTTATTTTGATGACTTAAACTTATAATTTTAATGAATTTAGTATTTTATTAGAGCTAGCAAGACATTTTGGTAAACCCTCTTCAGTAGATTTTTCCCCTCTAAGGGAACTATGTATTTAGCTTACATGGTGAATATTCTTAGAGATTTTTTTGTAGAAATGAGTCTCCACAAAGCACAATTTTAAAACAAGTCACTAACAATATTTTAGAAATGTGCTTCTGAAATGTCTTACAGAAAATAACACTTAAAATAAATTTAGTAATCATTCTTCAGCTGACTTGGTTAAATGATGCAGATTTTCATATGTGCTTAAAGTGGGAGAAACCAGTAGTTTCACATAGCCGTGGTGTCTTTCGTGTTCATGTGTGTGTATGCGTATCTTACTGTTACATATGAGGAAAAACAGTCTCATTTTCCTATGTTAAATTCACTAGTACCACTGTTATAATTTATGAAAACTAAATTTTGGTGGAATGGAGGTCAATTCTTTGTTTTTTACTCTTTTAGTACAAATATAAGTCCTCCTCCAAAAACCCTGTATTCTCCTGTCTTTGAAACTTTTCTGCTCCATTTTCTTTTTAATGACAAAAATTAATAAACTATATTATTCAGTGAAAAGTATTGGAAGAGATTAATCATTTATTGTTTCAAAAGCTCTTGGAACGTAAAGCCTATAACCTAACTGTTGAACGTGATTCTGCCAGGATTGAGATAAACCAAATAAGCGTCTGTGGCCGCTTTCTGGTGTTCTTCCTTGAATGCTTTCAGACTAGCTTCATCAGAGTTGTTTGCACAATTCTGGGCAGTCCTCTTTTGCAGCCTCCTTTTTTATTGTTTCTCAGTAAATTCAGCTCCAGCCTTTTATCTGAATATAAATAGTGATGAATAACAAGAAGGTGGTTGTTCTGGGAAAGAATTCAGATGGAACCAAGCCTTTTCTTTATTTGAATCTGCATAAACTAGGTGTTGGGAAGAGGGGCTTAACTTCTGGCCTCTACCATTAAGATACTGTGGTGGAGTTAAAAAGAGAGGATAAAATCTACAATTAGGAATGCCAATACCAGGTCATTAAGTAATAGTAGCCACAGTTATAATGAGGTCATATCACTTTTATAGGCTACAAGGCACATACTTTGTGCCTCATTTGATCTTACAGCTCTATAAGTAGCTGTTGCTTCCATCTTCCTAATACAAGGGATTGCCTGACTTGTCCAGGAACACGCAGTTAGTTAGAGGCCTCAGAGAAGCTCCATCTGAAGGTGCTGTGCTTCGCCGACCTTCTTCCTTCTTTAAAACCATCTGTTACAATTCATCTAAGTGATCTGCTTTTGCTAACCGGTGATTAAGCCTCCAAGGGCATTTTGGAGTCCTAGCTGAGTGTAGACAGGGGAGTTGGCCTTTGTCACTCATCTTCTTCCCTTTCAAATAATGGCTCCTTCTCCTCTACCCCAGTCTCAGGCTTTCAACTAACAGACAGTGAGATTCAGTGACACATATTTAAGGTAGCTCTAGAAAATGTAAAGTATAAATATTTTAGGTGATTTTACCTCTGAAATAAAATGAGGTCCAGGTCATTAAAGTACATAAAATGTCAACCCTGATTAACAACAAAAAACAAAGACTTGTCAGAAAATAATTGACTTAAGTGTTAGGAAATAGAAAGTTACAAAGCCACTGAAATTAGAAAACATTTTACTTTTTCTGAATACTTCTGCTAATACATGAGTGCAGTGCCTTCATTTATTTTCTGTCAGTGGATTGCAGATTCAGGCTTGTACATAGAGTCTTGCTTCTCAGAAAAGGCAGCTTGTGAAAATAGGGAATCTGAAGCAAATCTGAACTGATACCATGAAGTCTTTTGCAGAAGAGGCTATGTTTAAAAATAAAAAAGAAAGTAGATTTTTCCTTCATTACTAGAGCAGCATCAAATACAGGAAATGTGAATGTGACCATCAAAATTGGTCAGTACTTGCCTAGTAGAAATTGTTAGTTTAAGTGGTGTTTCCTCAAAGAATCCAGATTTATATGAATCAATTACAATCATTGTCCTTTTGATTGAACAAAACAGAGTTTCAGTATGTAATATATGTTACACTTTAATATGCTTTGTGTTGATTAGACATTAAATTGTTTTAAACCAAAATTTAAAAGTCCTCTTGGTTTTGATAAAATAGATTTCCTGTACTATCTTTGCATATTGAGTAGTTAGATCTGAGTTACAAGTCAGATTTTCTGGGTTTGAATTCTGGCTCTGTAACTTATTAACTGTGTGACTTTGGTCAAGTCACTTAACCTCTCATGGCCTCAGTTTCCTATCTGTAAAATGGAAATAATTACATCTATTTCAGAGGATTTGTGTAACAATTGAATAAGCGCTACATGTAAAGTGCTTAGAACAATGTTAATTATTATTATTGCTTTTATGAAAAGAACCATTCCTGCTTTGTTTCATTTGCTAAGGATTGTTTTGGCTATTCGTGGTCGTTTATGTTTACATATGAATTTCTGTATTGTCATTTCCAGGTCTGAGAAGAATGCTGTTGGTAATTTAATGTGTATTACGTTGACTCTGTAGATTGCCTTTGGTAGGATGTACATCTTAACAATGCTGATTCTTCCTATCCATGAGCATGGAATATTTTTCCATTTGTTTGTGTCTTGGGTTTCTTTGAGCAGTGTTTTGCAGTTCTCATTGTAAAGGTCTTTCACTTCTCTGGTTAGGAAGATGCTGAAGTATTTCATTTTTTTGTGTGGCTTTTGTAAACGGAATTGTGCTTTTAATTTGGGTTTCTGCCTGTTTGTTGTTGGTGTATAGAAATGCAACTGTCTTTTGCCCATTTATTTTGTACCCTGAGACTTTGTCAAAGTCCTTTATCAGTCCAAACAGGTTTTTGACAGTTTCTCTTGAATTTTCAAGGTATAAGATCATATCATCAGCAAAGAGGGATAACTTGATTTCTTCTTTTCCTATTTGGATACTTCTGATTCCCTTCTCTTGTCTAATTGCCCTAGCTAGGACTTTCAACACAATGTTGAACAACGGGGAGTGAGAGTGGGCAATCTTGTCTTGTTCCAGTTTTTAGGGGAAATATTTCCAGTTTCTGTCCATTTAGCAATATGTTAGCTGTGGGTTTATTATAGATGGCACTTACTATTTTGAGGTATGTTCCTTCTATACTTAGGTGTTTGAGGGTTTTTTTGATCAAGAAGGATGCTGGATTTTATCAAAAGCTTTTTCTCCATCTAATGAGATAATCACGTGGTTCTTGTTTTTACATCTGTTGATATTTTTATGGTCGTGCGGATGTTGAACCAGCTCTGCATCCTGGGGATGAAGCCTGCTTGGTCATGGTGGATGATTTTTGAGATGTGTTTTTGGATCCGATTTGCTAGTGTCTTGTTGAGGATTTTTTACATCTATGTTCATCAGGAATATTGGCTGTAGTTCTCTTTTTTTGTTGGATCTTTACCCAGTTTGGGTATCAGTGTGATGTTAGCTTCGTAAAGTGATTTGGGGAGAATTTCATATTTCTCAAGTGCCTGGAACACCTTCAATAGGGTTGGTATCAGCTCTTCCTTGTTCTCCAGACTTCAAACTTTACTATAAGGCTACAGTAATCGAAATAGCCTGGTACTGGTATAAGAACAGCCATATGAACCAATGAAGCAGGATAGAGATTCCGGAAGCAAGGTTTCAATTTCTCAACCAATTCATCTTCAACAAAGACTCCAGCAAAAACCACTTTGGAGAGGAGAAACTATTCAGTAAATGGTGCTGGGAAAACTGGCTGATCACATGCAAAAGATCAAAACAGGACCCCTACCTATCACCATACACAAAAATTAACTTTAAATGGATCAAAGACCTAAACGAAAAACCTCAAGCTATAAGGACCTTAGAAAACGCAGGAGATGCCCTTATGGAAATTGGAACTGGCAACCAATTCCTGATCAAAACCCTAAGTGCCCATACCATATGAAATAAGATAGACAAGTGGAACCTCAACAAACTGACGAACTTCGGCAAAGCAAAAGAAACCATCTGGATTTTATCAAAAGCTTTTTCTGCATCTAATGAGATAATCATGTGGTTCTTGTTTTTGCCTCTGTTGATGTATTTAATTACATTTATGGTCTTGTGGATGTTGAACCAACCCTGCATCCTGGGGATGAATCCTGCTTGGTCATCCCACAGAATGGAAAAAAATATTTTCCAACTATATATCTGACAAAGGCCAAACATCTAGGATCTACAAGAAACTCAAACGTGCCAAAAGAAAATAAACAAACACCATTCAAAAGTGGGCAAAAGCTTGAATAGACACCTTTCAAAAGAAGATATATGGGTAGCCAACAGAAACATGAAAAAGTGCAGAGCCTCACTCATCTTCAGAGAAATTCAAATCAAAACCACATTGAGATACCACCTAACCCCAGTAGGAATGGCCATTATTAATAAAACAAATAACAGTTGCTGGCAAGGATGCAGAGAAAAAGGAAAACTTCTACACTGTTGGTGGGAATGCAAACAAGTGCAACCTCTTTGGAAGACAGTGCAGCAATTTCTAAAGAACTAGTAATTGACCTTCCATATGACCCAGCGATTCCCCTATTGGGAATATACCTGGAGGAACTCAAATCATTCTACAAAAAAGATATCTGCACATGTATGTTAGTTGCCGCTCTATTCACAACAGCAAAAACATGGAACCAACCATGCTGCCCATTGAAGCTGGACTGAATTAAAAAAATATGGTACAAGCTGGGCTCGGTGGCTCAGCCTGTAATCCCGCGCCTTTGGGAGGCTGAGGTGAGTGGATTGCCTGAGCCCGCGGGTTCAAGACCCGCCTGGGCAGCAAGACCTCATCTCTACAATAAATCAAAAAATCAGCCGGGCGTGGTAGCGTGCGCCTGTAGTTCCAGCTACTTGGAAGGCTGAGGAGGAAGGATCGCTGTAGCCCAGCAGGTCAAGGCTGTGGTGGCCGGGAGCGGCCACTGCACTCCAGTCTGGGTGACAGAGTGAGACTCTGACTCAAAAAAAAAAAGTGGTACATATACACAATGGAATATTATGCAACCATAAAGAAAGACAAACATATGGACTTCACAGCAACTTGGATGGATTTAGAGTCACATACTCAGGGATTGGCAGTGGTGGGAAACTGCCAGGATTGGGAAGTGGGATTGGCAGTTGAGGGAAACCGCTAGGGGAGGGAGGAGCACACCTTATCACCAAAGGTACCTGCATAATCAACGTTTGGATACCTAACCCTGAATTGTACCCCACATCTTTAAAATAAACAAATAAAGGACCATTCCTGTTTTTATTGATAAAAACACAAAATAGTAATATGATCTTATTGGGTCATAAATCTCAAAGCTACATAGTTCTTTGAAACAGTCACTTGTTTTTAGGAGATAAGGTTTCTTTGTCCTCATTTTATAGAGGAAAAATGAAGCCAGATAGGTTAAGTGATTTTATTAAAATCAAGTATGTAATGTAAGGTAACCTTTTCCCCCCTCAGATCTTTGTTTTGATATATGGTATTGTTTTCCGCAAGGACATTGTCTTCTTCAATATTGTAGGTATGTCTTGCTCAAGATTGATACCCAAAACTAATATCTCACAATATTATGTACTTTTTGTGTGTCTAGCTTCTTTTACTCAGTATCACATTTGTGTGATTAGTCCTTATTTTTGATGCATCAAAAATGTAGGTACAGATCATTCATGCTTGTTACATCATTTTGATCAGAGACAGAAGATTCATACTTATTCCTGTATATATTTTGTATTAATGTACCACAATTCAGTCTCTCTTTGAAGGGAAATTAGGAGGTTTCCAAATTTTGGTTAGGTGAATAGTAGTTCTAGAACTATTATTTACATTTTTTTGGTCTTGAGTAGGTGTGTATTTTTGATGGGTAGAGAATGAAATTGTTTGGTCATAGGGTAAAGCTATCATACTGTATGGCAAAACCGATTTACCAAACAGTCTTCAACAGTGGTTATACTAGCTTATTATTTTGCCAACAATATATGAGAGTTTCAGTTGCACAGTGTACAATGGCTCATGCCCATAATCCCAGCACTTGGGAGGTCGAAGTTGGAAGATTGCTTGAGCCCAGGAATTGGAGACCATCCTGGACAACACAGTGAGACCTCATCTCTACCAAACACACACACACACACACACACACACACACACACACACACACACACACAATTCTAATTGCTCCACATTTTCACCCATACTTGGCATTTTTGGTCTTTTAAAATTTAGCCATTCTGATAAATGATATAGGTACATGATATTGTGCTGTGGCTTAAAATTGTATTTCCCAGATGACTAATGAAGATGAGCACCATATATTTATGGGCTTCTTTCACTAATTTTAAGTAATTAAAAGTAAACATTTTTATATGTATGCTTTTTCAAAGAGAAATATGCTTGCTTTTAGCAGGAGGTGGTAATTCAGGAGATTTCATTATTTGCACATTAACATGGATGATTCTAGCCCTGCTACTTAAAATGCATAGCAAAGTAGGGGTGGAGATTAAATGACTGCTATTCATGTACTTGGCAGTTTTAAAAATTGGGATGATAATCTAATGAAACTGATTCAGAGACTTCTGAACATGTGTTCATGACTTCTGAACAAAAATTAGAATATAATTCACCAAGAATTATTTTGTTCTTAAACAAAGGGGGAAACATAATTTATAAGTCTGTATTTAAGAAGAAAATAATTTGGGCACAAAGTAACCAATAAATGTAGTACTTTCTCCAGCAATGTTGGAAGCATGGGAAATGTTCAGGATGTGTTTGAGTTCCTCATGCAGGAACACAATTATAAACTAGCTTGCATCATAGAGTCACAGGGCTACATGGCCAGAATGTCAATACAGATTAAGAGGAGTTATGTAACAATGAAAAAGGTAGAAATAGCAATTGAAAGGAAAGTGTTTTATTTTATATATCAGATACACTGGTTTTATAATATTTCCTGAATGTCCATGGTCAGTAATAACTATAAAGGCTGCTGAATGAGCTGAAAGCTAATGGTGTCGCTGGAAATCATGTATACAGGCTTGGTCTGGATTCAGTATTTCTCACTAAAATCACCTTAATTTAGTATTTAGAATAATATTGGATGAAGCATAAAATTAGAACACTTTTATAATTCTATAGGTGTGTGTGACAAGTGGGCAGGAAAATAGTTATTTGTGTATTACTTTGTTAAGATAATAAGATTATGATAGGAGATTTTCACTAAAGATAAATAGCTAAGTTTATTAAGGAGAAATTTCATCAAAATGATCCTGTAGGCTTCCCAAATGCTATACTGTCATTAATTTTATGTTGATTTTTGAAGATAAACTTTTCAAAAGGGCATTTAGCATACTGCTATATTGTAATCATTATAAAAACTGATAAATGTCAAACCAGTGGAAAAATACCGAATTGGCAGTATATTAATCAACAAAAATAATTAACAATGTAACCTTCAGATTAACTGCTGAGACACCATGTGATATATTTTAATGATCTTTAGAAAAATATCAATCAACTGTTAATAAGTCAGCTTATAGCATAGCTAGGGTGCCGGGCAAAGGTGGAGCAGAATCACAGGTGATGACATGTCACAGTGACTTAGCTGCTGTGTTCCGTAAGTCAGTCCTAGTAGTATCAATTGTTAATCTCTACTGTTCTTTCTTCCCAATTCTAGTACAGTATTTTTAGCATTTTAATTAAAAATAATGCATGTACACAATAAATACTCAAACCATACAAATATAAAATAAAATGTAAAAGTCTCCCTATCCTCCCTCTTCCAAATTTCTAGCCACTGTATATTCTTCCAGATGATTTTTTTAGATTCAAAAATATAGTTTATTTATAAAGTAAATTAGAAAGAGAGAGAGAAAAAGGAGATTCACCTCCAAGGTAGGGGAGGGGGCTAAAGCTTAAGAAAACATGGCTTGGTCATAGCCTAGCAAGGCAAAGGCCTCCAGATGATTTTTTAATGCATCCACTCACATTGCCATGTAGGCTTTTTAAATATTGTAATAACATTATGCATTTTCCTGGCTTTTATTTTTATTAATAATATATAGGAGACATTTTCATATTTAAAAGTGTTGCATATTATTCCAGTGTATAATTGATTATAATTTTATTTCTTACCTTTCAAAGGATATTTTGGTTGCTTCCAACTTGTTTTTATTTTTCTTATGAAAACAATGTTGTAGGATTTCATCCCTACATATCTTGGTGCATTTCTATGGCTTTATCTATAGAGTAAATTGCTAAGGATGGAGTTCCTGGGTCAAAGACTATGGCACTTTAAATATTGCCAGCTGTTGCCAAATTATTCTACAAAAAGATGGTTCTGGATGTTTTCTCCCTTTAGTGAGGGAGTGCTAAGTGGAAGCGCTGAGGGAAGCCTAGAAACACTATTTTTCTCTGTTTCGCTATGTTTTTAGAGAAGTATTCGGGGATCTTTTTATCTTTTTCCCAAGTAACCCTGACAAAATAATGTCAATTGATGGGAGATTCCTGAATGAGAGATAGTCTATAGAGACCAAACATTCTTGTTTTACCACAGACAATGTTGTCTGGTGAGCTCATATGAAATTATTTTTAAAATTAATTGCTGTTCTGCATCTTTGGGAAATTCCACAAATGGCATAACGATATATTGGATTCATTTTTTTTCTGAAGTGAAAGTGGTTTTTCAGAAGACATAACACGGGATACTGTCCTCTGATTCTAAGGCATTATGCTGAGCCTATTTAATCATGTTTTATTTTAAAATAATAGAGAGTACTCAGCTTCTAGTCCTTCACTTTGAATTGTAATTTCTCTTCATTATTAAAATCCTTGAATAAATGTATTTTGTGGATTTTATTATTTTTTATGCCCCATTACATTTTTCAAAAGAATTTCTCTGCCCACATAATGACATTGCTTAAATGGCCTAAAACTCTTCAGAAGAAAGCTTCATGCAAATTTATCTGTAATAATAATTAAATCAAACTGTCTAGCACTGTTCTAGGGGACTAAAATGGGTGATCAGAAGGCTAGTCCTCCTCCTTAGTATCATAAGGCTTTGAAACAAGTGAGAGGATTTCAGATTTATACCAAAGCAAAAGAACGATAATCTAGGTATCATTCATATAAGACTCAATTTAAGGGAGAAGAAAAACACTTATTTTAGGCAGAAAATGCAGCTTCTTATCTGCAGTGTTGTTAGGTAATTGTTTTAAAAATGAGCTTATTTTCTTCTCAATAGATATAATACAAAATGGCATTTTGAAATAAGAATAGGGAAAAATAAGATATTGCAATTTAAAGCATCTTAGAAGTTGATTTTGACAATTACATGGAAAGTAGTGAGTCCAGAAGATCCACTGCATAATAAAGGTAAGTGGACACTGTAGCTCCTATTGGAGAATAAAGCCACAGCACCCACATCCTCAACAAAATGTACCAAACAGCAATTTAGCTTCCCTGGATTCTCCACTGGATGCCTTGGAAACATTCTGTGGCTTTGTTTTTCTGTACATAGTTACAGATCATATAAAATTATTATACAATTATTACAGTTTAAGAATTAAATGAAGAAAACCCTATGCTGTAGGAGTTCAGGAAGGGACAGAAAAGAATTCACTTTTTCAGTCTAGAGATGGCTGTGTTGAAGTACGATTCAGGCACACTTATGTTTAGAGATGATTGCGATGGAGTACAATTTAGGCACACTTCTTTTTATGCAAAAGATGGTTTCAAATTCAAAATAATTTAACTATAAAAAAAACATATGAAATCACATGAAATTGCCTTCCTGGAGTTGGTGGAGGTAAGAATGGAGCTGCATTCAACTTAAAAACATTATCTATTCATCAGAATGGCTGCTGCGCTCTCACTCTGAGCCACTTGTGTGTATCCCACCCACAATATACAGAAACCTCTACCTAAGTTTTGTTTCTAAAAGGCAGTGGTTTCAGTCCACACCCTCTTGGCCTCAGTTGTTGGAATGTTGTCCCTATTAGGGGACTGGCTACCTGTCTCTGGAGTTTGGACTAAGCCATAGGTCCACACCAGGTTTATAGGATTTAAGGCTCAGATCTTGGTGTTAGTGGTTGCTTTACACTTTAATTAAATTGTGGGTGATAAGAAAAATTTCTGGGATGCCTTCCTAATGGTTCTCACTTATAAATATAATTGCTAGTTATAAAGAGATGTCTCACAAACACTTGTGCAACAAACTCAACAACTCAGGAAAGAGAATATTAAGTCCATGTAGTATAATAGATAATATACATAGCACAATAGATAATATACAAATATAATATTTATGATTTTAACTGTTGGCAAGTGACCTGACCTCAATGATCTGTGATACATAACATTGGTAATTTTGCTGAGCCTTGAATTTTCATCAGACAAGCTGTAAAGTCTGTATGCACGAGCATACCACTTCTTGAATTTTAATGAAAATGTGAATCACCTGGCGATATTGTTAAAATGAAAATTTGGATTCAGTGGTGCTGGGTGGGGCCTAAGAGTTTGCATTTCTAACCCACTCCCAGGTGGTTTGTAGAACACACATTGATTAGCTAGTGGGCATGCTTTCCATGACTGTCCAGGAGCTCAATGTAGTTTTTTCCTCCATTTTTTTTTGGTCTTGGGAATATATGTTTTAGGGTTTATATTCTAAGCTGACATTTAAAAATATTTTTTAAATATGAAGAAGTTAACCTGAATCATCTCTCAGTTGCTTATCATATGGTTCCGAATTTCCAGATGAGGAAACAGAAGCTTAGGGATGTCATTTCACTCACCTGAGATCACTCAGCCATGAAAGTGGCTATACCATAGTGTGATGTGTAACATATTTCATTAGTGGCATCAGAACATCAGTATGAATGGAGAATTGAGAGTTTGTGATGTCCTGGAGACGGCAAGGGTCACATGTGCAATGGGTATGTGAGTACTTAGAAAATTTAATTATATGATAGTCATTTCTATATGATTAGTAAGAAAAGAGAATATCAAATGTAAATCACGGAGCTTTCGTTATTAAAATGAAACGTGTATGCTTATTATAGGAAGCACAACTTTTCATTAGTTTGTAGTACTTCATATAAAAACCAGAAACTATCAATTCTGACAGTTCAGAAAAAGAAGTTTGAAAAGCATTTGTCTTCTGATTGGAGTTTTACTTGTTTTTGGTAAAGAACAGGCAATGCATGCTGAATTTAAAATTAAAAGTATCTGTGTAAAAGTCCAGACCCACCTGGATTATTTACTAGAATTCTTGAAAGTCAGTGAACATGTAGAATTCTAACTTGGTTCCAAAAGTTAGTTTTTTTTCCCAGTTTTCTTTTCATTTTTATTAGATGAGATCTTGTTTTGAATATGTGTAGAAAAATTCACATCTGTCTAATTTCCCGGGACTTTAATAGCTTGTTATAGTCTCATAAAATACATCGTTTTAGTTTATGCTGGGTAGTTCTGCTAAGATAGATTGTGCTGTCTCAGTGTTAAACTGTTTTCATCCAACTTGTAACTATTAGGGCCCCACATACATTGAAGTCTTTGGTTTTTTACCATAGACTTTGTAAGAATCAGAAGATTAATAAAAGCAATTCAGTGTTAGGAAACTTTAGAGCAATGCATTTCCTGTAAGTTTAAATTCCCTTTTCTCCTTTGAAAAAATTCTCCCATTAATCCATGCTCTTAGAATTGTGCTCTGTGCCACTTGATTTTTAAGGTTATTTTAAAGATGGTGATTTACAGGGAGTTAGTGAGCTTGCACAAATGTACCTCATGATGCTAAGACTGAGTGTGTGCAGATGGCGCTGCATATTCTCTTGGTTTTTATTCAACCTATTCAAGCCTTTTAAATCAGTTTAGGTCCTCATAGTTTATTGTAGCATTATTTGTAAGAAAACACAAGCCAAGAACCTTTTTCTTCTTTGTCTGAGTCATTATTGTTAGACTTGGGAGGCTAATTCTTTATTATGCTTGAAAAAGAGAAAAAAATGCAGTGGGTAGTGCATTCTTTTCACACTAATTTGTGGGTAAGTATCGTGCTTTTAAGCCAATAAAAAAATTGAGCTTTCTTGATCATAAATTAGAACATCTCACAGCAAAGCAGTGTTAATAATTTTCCATCTATGTTCATGCCTATAGTCTATCTCTAGGATTTCTCAGGCCCTGAATCTCAGAAAGGTCACTTTTATTTGTTGGTTGGAGAGTAGAGAGGGGGTGGGCTTGTATAGAACAAGGTAGACATTGTACTTGTTCACTGAATTATTTAATCTACTAATGTCTCTTCAGACCACAGTTCCTAGATGCTGAAGGACTTAGAGCTGGGAGGACAATCAGTAGAATGTGAAGTAGGATGTAAGAATTTTGTATTAACTGTCCTGGTTGACTGTTTCATATGCCCAGGAATGAATTTATGAGCTTGAAATAACCCTGGAAATAGTAATATAGAATGATATCCCATATTACTCTGCATATAAAAATTGAGTGAATTAAAGGTAACTGAGTATCTTACCATTGAGTCGCTTTTCTATAATTTCCATTTATTTGAAAAATAGCTACTAAACTCTTCCTCTGAATTAGGCTCTGTTAGATACTGGGGATCCAGTGGAACAAAATAAAATTTCTCTTTGCGCTTGCAGAGCTAATTGTTGAGGAGACGGACATTAATCGTATAACGGTCAAGTGTGCAATGTGATGGTGCAGTATTAAGGTGTTGAGAAAGCACATATAATAAGTGAAATTCAACTAGCAGGGGGATCAGGGAAGATGTCCCTGAGAAAATGATGTTGGATTGGCTTCTAACGAACAAATAACATTAGACCAATGAAGAAGGGAAGGAAGAATGTTTAGTCGGAGACACTGAATAGGGAAAGGCTCTGTGTAGAGAGGTGACATGTTGTGAAATGTGGTGACTGGTGTGCAGAGAGTCATGATATGAGATGTGGCTATAGGGGTAGGACGGGATCAGATTAAGTTTTAAAATTATTTATACAAGGAAGAAATTATGGTAGCTTCATCAGCTTCAGTCGTGTGAAGTGGTTAGATTTTGGATCCACTGCATTTTTGAAGGTAGAGCCAATAGGATTTTCTACTGGTAGGAAATGAGTATGAGGAAAAGAGGAGTCAAGGATGACTGCAAGGTTTTTGGATCAAAGATACAGACTCAGTTGCTAATACCTGAGACTGGGCAGATTGCTAATTCAGTTGGATTTGGGAGAGTGGCTAAGATTGAGTTCAATTTAGATTTTATGGTTTTTTAAAAGTATTTTTTAAACTAGGTATCAACACCTGTAGATGTTGTGTTTGAGAAGTGTATTAAAAATTTAATATGCCTGAAATGGAGGGAAAAATCTGAACAGTTAATTTTTTTCCCATATATTTGCTGGTCATTTATATTTGTTTTTTGAATGATTTTTCATGTACATTGTTCACTTTAAAATTTGATTCATTTTATTTTTCTTACTGATTTGTAAGATTTCTTTTATAATAAAACTTATTTTATAATAAGTTAAATATTATAATAATTATAACAAATTAAATAATTATAATAAATCAAATAATTATAATAAATAAATTAAATATATTAAATAAATAAAATATTATTTTATAATAAAACTTATCTAATATATATCACAAATATATTTTCATGCTACTTCTTTTATTTAGTGTTTCTCAAGAAAAAGGAAGTGTTATCATACTTTTAAAAGCCCATTTCTCTGTTTATTCATAAAAATAGTTACTGTCAAATCTCTGAATGCCTGCTTTTTTAAATTTTGAATTGAATAAATCTGGGGAAAATAAATAAATCTGGGATTGATTTTTGTGAGTAAGGAATAATAATCCTAATTAACTTTTTTTTAATTGGGCAAGTTAACCAATAGTTGTAGTACCATTTGTTAAACAATTCTTTTCTTCACTGATCAACATGCCACTTTTATTTTTTATTCAATATTTACATATTTACATGTATTTGTATCTGTGTGTTTCTAGGATTTCTATTATTCTCTATTAATCTATTTATCTTTTATGATACAAATTCTACAGTATTTATTATAACTTTCTAGTATAAGTTACCATCCAGGAGAGCAAATTTACCATCATTTATCTTTTTACAAATTTCTTTGGGTTATTTTCTCTCATTTATGCCTCTTGATGACTTTTATATATCGTATTATCCGTTCCTAAATGGATTTAAAAGCTCTGTTATATGTGACTGATTCTAGTAACTTTTAAAGATAATTATCTGATGAATACAAAATTTTTTATTGTGGTAGCACTTGTTTAATTTTGTATATATTAGTGAAAAAAGTCTCAGGCTAAGACTTAAAATATTTCAGAGGTGGAGTGATTTTGATGTTGACACGTTCAAGGGTATGGCTATGGAAATGGAGTACTTAAGCAGTAAAGAAATGAAATTCACTGTATATGAGAGGATAAGGAGTCAAACAAATTTAGATTCTAGGTGCTGAACAAATTTTCCAAAGGCCGGTCAGAATTTTTGAAGACAAATCCCTGCTTATGTTGGAGAGAAAGATTGTTTTCAGGTTCCATAGTCCCCAGTGACTCTGCCATAGATGGATGACATTCATGAGGAGAGGTAGTGGAAGAGGTGGATATCATAAATATTAAAGGAGTTTGGGTTCCTCCATGAGGGTGAAAGAGTGGTATTTTGGAAGTGACATTCCTTCCTATGTCAAACATACACATAGTGTGGGAAGTAAACAGTTTAAATGAAATGACTTCAGAGAAAGCAGCATTGTTCTCACTGAAAATCCAAGTTTCTATCAGAGCAGGGAGATGGAGGGTGCATTTTATGAGGCATTAGATTATGGAGGATCTGCATTAACAAAGGTTGAGGTGAAGGATCAGAAGCCCTTTTATATCAGTTGAGTTTTTCTATGTAGCAAAACTTCCCAGAACTTAGTGGCCTAAAAAGTAGTTTGGCAGACTAGAAATTCAAATTTTATTTTAAATCCGGGTTTGGTTTGTCTAATCATGGCCGGGCTTGCTTATGTATTTTTAGTGAGTTGGTGGGTCAGTTCAGTGGGTTGGTTTGTAATAACCTTGCTTTTTGAGCCCAGCCTTTTTCATATGATGGTTGCAGATGTCTAAGAAGGTCCAAGTTTGCAAAGTCTTTTGAGTCCTAGGCTGAAAACTTAAATATTGTTACTTTTGCCACATTCTACTGGCCAAATCAAGTCATAAGGGCAGTATAGGTGATGGAGTTCCTATAAAATCATCTTGAAAGAAATAAAGAAACAGAAAATTGAAAACTTGTAGCCATTTCTGCAATCTTCCACCTCAGGAGGGTGATTCAAGATGGGGGAGACCCAGAGAGGCATGAAGATGAAAGCACGAGAGGTGTCTGGGAGCTTCTTTCAAATTAGGTAGTTGTTCTTAGGAATGATGGCAGGATAGAAAGTATGGTGGGTTTCACTGACCTCAACATTCTGATTCTTACTCTGGTGCTATTTCAGCATTAGGGCAGGCTGCATTTTCTGATAGTATTGAGAGGTTGGTGAAACTGGGGGTGAGTTACCATGCCTGAGGCCATTCGTGGTGAAGGCAACACATGGTATGTCAGAGGCATGAAGTTTTACTTTTTGGAAAGTGTTTTAAATAGAATGGAATAGAAATGTGGTATGATGCCTTTAAAGAATACTAGCCCAGAAACACAGTGGGCAGGAGTGGCTAACAGTTAAGATTTCAGTCTCAGCCTGGAAATAATAGTGGTCCTGACTGAGTGGCAGATAAGGAGTGAGGCCTCTAAAGAAATTTTAACCCAGCTTTATATTGAGTTTATATTGAATAAATTGAGTCATTCTGTTTCATATAGACAGGGTACAACTGTTATTTATCTCTGTATCTCCCTCACTTGACACAGTATAGTTGATGTTTAATAAATGTTTCTTGTGCCTTTTTGAATAAGGTGATCCATATTTCTGCCCCTTTTCTGAGGATTTTTATTGTATTATATCGCATCTGTACATATTAACAGTAAATTGCGATACTATACTTGTGCATCTTCTGCAAAAAGAATAATTAATTGTATTTTCTTCATTGTATCCAGTTTATTCATTTTACATTTTGAGGTGGGGTTTAATAAAGCAGAGTAATTGGGAGTTACATCAGAGAGCAACTGACACAGCCAACAGCATTTAGAAAAGGCATTAATCTTGAAAAGAATAGAAAGAACTGTCTTTTCTATAAAGTCTTTACTTTGTCAAGAATGTTGTGAATTTTCACTCAGGACAAGTTAAGACAATTTTCAGATTTTGAATACTTTGAGAAGAATAAAAAAAATCTTTCCCAAATGATCCAGTTATCACACACAACATATGAGAAACTACCAAAAATGTTCAACTGGGATAGTCTCTTTAGATTGTGCTAAAAATTAAAATGAGTTTTCATATATGCAGTGTTAATGTTGAATGTGTGTATATACATATCTATCTATCTATCTATCTATCTATCTATCTATCTATCTATCTGTCTATCTAATCTCCTGTGTCAAAGGAAACCTTTTCTCCAGATGATGTTCTACCAAATAAACAAAATCTAATGTTCATTTGTTTCCGGGTTTAATTATTGTAAAAAATACTACCACAATTATCCTATCAGGTTCAATATTACATAGAGAAATTTATAGGTTGAACATTATACAAAATATGTAGAATTTTGGTGAATATTGCCCTATTGATCTTCATGGTTTTACCAATTTACACTTCAGCAACATATGAAAGTGCCTGTGTCTCTACACATATGCCAGCTATTATCATCATTAAACAGAAAATCTTTTCTAATTTGATGTAAATATATTGTGTCTTTTCAGCATGACTTGAGCATAGTGGATGGGTGGATGGTGTGGGAGTCTAAGTAGAGTATTTTGGGATGAGAGTGGATGGAGAAGCAGTGATCAGATAAAAGCAGGCCTTTCAGGTGATTTGAAAGACGTTGATATTTATTCCCAACATATCAGGACATATTTGAAGCGTTTCAAACAGAAGATGATGTGATTAAGTATTACATTTTAGACAGATGATGCTGTAACACTGTAGTAACCTGGCAGGAACTGTGTTGAAACAAGCAGGAGGGAATATGGAGACATGAATTAAGACCATTAGTACTAGTCCAGTTGGGAGAGGCTGCAATCTGGGGTAGGAAATGGCTGTGGAAGTGGAAAAAGCGAAAGGAACTGTATATGTAGGAAGTAGAATAGGTTGCTTATGGTGACTGGATTTCAAGGGATGAGGGAGAAAGGTATATCATGGATGAATTTTGTATTTCAGACTTGTGCAAAGTGCAAAGAGGATGCTGGTTGACAAGAAGGTTTTGAGTTCTGCTTTGGTCATATGGATCTGAGATGCCCACGGATATCTAAGAGGAAATGTTGACATTTGATATATAGATCTGAAGCTTAGAAGGAGCATCTGAACTGAAGCTATATCTCTGGGAGTCATCTGTATAGAGATGCTAACTGAAGCCATGGGAAAGGTTCGAGTCACACAGAGAGAGCATATAGTGAGAGGAAAAGAAACTAGGATCAATTCTTGAGAAACTCCAACAATTAAAATCTTTATGAGGTAGATGTGCCTGTTAAATAACCTCAGAAGGAATTTCCAAAAATTACATGGAAAATCAGAAGTATGATTATACCATGGAAGTTAAAGGAAGAGTGTTTAGAAAGTAGAAAGTGATAAATGATGATAAAAAGTGATAAGGACAGAAATGGTGCTTTAAACATTTTTCACTGGATTCAGAATGTGGAGATGTTTGCCTTATTTAAAGCACTTTTCATGGACCAGAAAAGGAAGCCAGATTAGAGTGAGCTTTGGGGAGTAGGTGGGAGGAGAAGTGGTGATGCTTTTTGCAATACGTTTGACTGAAAATAGGAGGAGAGATGGGGTAGTTACTAGAAGAACATGCAGGGCTCAGGGATTTTTAAAGATAGGAGCGAAGACACAGTATGTTGATGGCAAGTATCCACTAGCTTTTGAGAGAGACAGAGAGAGATTGAAAATCTAAAGGAGAAATTTTGATTGTGCAAATTGAGCAGAAAGACTAGGATTCAGAGCATATTTGAAGGGTTTGACCTCTGTCAGGAGGAAAGACACCTCCAATAGGAGAGAAGGAGAAACAGGTGATATTGATGTAGCTAAAGATATAGATTTCATGGACAGGAAATTGAAGGAGTTGAGTCTGTACCTGACAGCTTTTGTGTTCCCTGTGAAGTGAGACCCAAGATGAATTATTAAGGAGAAGAGGCAGATTGAGAGGCAAAGCAGAGATGAATTGGAAGTTGCCTAAGAAACGTATGAAAATTTTTAGGACTCAGATAAAGTTGCAAACCAGAAGCTGTGCTATTCATCTGGTTATACAACTTCCCCCTAATCTTTTGACAACTGAGATGTAGGCATGAGGAAAATAAATTGATTCATCCGTAGTTAGAGGTTTGCTTTCCAGATAAAGAAATTTATGGTATTGACAAAAACTAACTAAACTTAGAGACTTAAAGAGATTTAAACTGGGTAGAGAAGAAGTAAGAATAGTTGAGGATTCATCAGTAGGGGCAGAATTAGTTCATATTGAACAGGAAACACTAAAGAGATTAAAGGATAAATGCAGTGGGGGTAGTTGAGGAAGCCATCTGGAAGAATAAAGAGTCAGAGTTGGAAAGTAGAAAGATTTAGAGCTTTTGGAAGTGGAACAGTTTTGAGTGATGACAAGTGAAGACAGTGGCTGTCTAGGTGAAATAGGAGTTGGGAGAAGTCCAGGAGTCAAGAGGTCAGGGTCAAATACGTAGATGTCAGAATCCTCCAGAGTGTTGTTGACATTGGGATGTAGAGAGAGAATGTGACTCCGATTTTAAAGTCAGCAGTGAATGATGGGGAGTGTCCACAGGTGCACACGCATGTGTGTGTGTGTGTGTGCACATGTGTATGTGTGTACATGTGTATATGTAGGTAGGAGAGTTGGTGACAAGAACCTCAAAGAGCAGGTATTTTTTTGTGGAGGCAGAAAAGTGGCACTGACTGTATCGTCTGACTGAAGTACAGAAAGTGTACTTCATGTTATACATAAAGTATCCATGGTGGGAACAGAATATTTACAGCTACCATTTGAGAGGTTCATAAGGCAAGTGGTATTCTTACTGGAATAATGGGGTTCAGAGAAAGCCAAAAGGCCAAGCGGTTGAAACAATGGAAGGGATGGATTTCAGAGAACTGATGAGTTTGGCTGTGAGGGGAATGTTTGTGGGCTGTGTGAAGGTATGTAAAAGGATAATCACAATGCATTAGAAAAATTGGTATTCAAAATAAATGAATGGATAAAGTTCATCCAGCTGGTTCACAAAGGAGGGACAAAGGAATTATTTGACTTTTGTTGAATTAGCTGCCTCACGGAGTTATCAACAGCTAACTTTGATGGGAAAATATGAGTTTGTAGTGCTTTTCACAGTACTTTACATTTATTTTTTGTTGCCGAAGTTATATATATTTTACTTTGTATTTTTCAATAGGTTATTATTTGTATAAAATAAAAGCTATTGATTTTGGTCTACTTATTTTATAATTCAATTATTGATTCAAATAGTTGCTCAGGGATTTTTTTCCCAGGTAGTTAATTATATCTTCCATAAATAGCTATCATTTTGTCTTTTTCCAGTATATCTCTAATCACATTAGTTCTAAAAATGTGGTAGTTCTGGAAATCCCTGGCATTCAGGGCCTTTTGGACTGTGACTAGGACCATGGATTTTATTTTTAGAAAATTTGTACAATAGTCTAGGTTAAAATTAATGGAACTTAAACTAGTGTTGTGGCAAAGAAAATGAAATAAATCACTTTAGTGATATAAAATACTTGGCATTTGTCTGAAAACAGAATCTGGAGGAAGGAGCTAGAGATGATTCTAACATTTTCATTTAGGTAACAGAAGAACACAAAGGGCCAGTCTCATGCTTTACCTTTAGGTTTGAAAGAGTAATAAATAGAGAAAACAATAGCCATCATTTTAACACTTTTGCCATAAATCATCAAATTGTATCCAGTTTTACTAGGCATGTTACTATACTTTATCAACACATGATATTATCATTTAAAATTTTGCTATTAGATTGATAGGCCTAAGGCTATCTCATTCTTCTTTTATGAATCTTTAGAATAGCTTTCCCTAACCTGGTTTTAAATATTCTCTTAGTTTTTTTCCTGGTATCATTTTAATGATGAAATGCATTTGGGATTTATCTTTGTGTGTGAAGTACAGAAATGACTTTTCCTCATCAAAGTGTGAACTAGTGTTTGTATCTCTGGATGGATAACATTTTGAAAGAGAGTAATGTGGCCTAGGAATTCCACGTGGAAGAGCATGAATCCAAAATTTATTCATAAAGGAATATTTATTCATTAGGAATAAATTTAACAAAAATATTCATTAGAAGATGCAAACTCTCTACTATGACAGTTAAAGCCCTAATCAGCAATAGAAAACTGGCAGCAAGCAAGCTATTATAAAACTAGTTAGTATTTACTGAATGTTTGCTATGTAACCACCCCGTATCAACCATTTTATATACACTTACATATACTACCTCATAAAATCCCTAACACAGTCATGTAAGGCGAGGATTATTATTATTATTCTTTGAGGAAACAAAGTGTTAAAAATAGTTTATGAGGTCAAAACAGCTGAGTCCTAGGCCACTATTCATAGAGCATTTTATTAATCTACTCACTGTTCCCTAAAAATGCCTTATATTTTCCCAACTCCATATTTTTCATTGTGTAATTTGAGCCACATTGACAGTATGGCAGATGGTAAAGGCAGAGAGGAAATAAATGTAGAAGGAAAACCAACTACAGTTCATCCAGCTGTTCTTTCACCAATTCATTCAACAAATACCTTAGTGCCTCTATGTATCAGGCAGTAGTCAAAGGTCAGGGTTCAAGGTAGGGGAAGCAAAATGATAGTCTCTGACCTGAGCAGAGCTCATTGTCAGTGAGGAGGCAGCAATAAATATGAAACAGATGATAATTATATGCTGTTGAAGACACCATAAAAGAAAACAATCAGGGTAAAATATGGGGCACGATGCAGGCAGGGTGTTGAAGCCTCTCAAAGAAATGATATTTGAACTGAGACATGAATCAAGCGAAGGAGCCAGCTGTGTGACTATTTGGGGGACAGTTAGCACAAGGACTCTAGGGCAGGCATGTGCTTGATCCTGTGTGCAGTGAAACGCAAGAAGTTCAGGGCAGTAGGGTTGTGGAGTCCAAAAGGTATGGTGGGAGACGACATGGGAAAGGAGTTTACAAATTTCAGTGAATTAAGAAAGACTTGCTTAAAGTTGAAGTGAAAATGTTTTTATAATGTATATTATTTTGAGTTATGGATTCAAAAATAAATACAGGAACAATATGAAGTAATGTCTTGGCCATCCATACATGTAGATTTAAAATCTTTTATCAATTCCTGCTTTTGTGTTTTACAGATTTGCTTCTCTTATTCTCCTTCTCAAAAGATAAGATATAGTATGTATGCAAATATATACAGTTAAATAGCTGATTTCAATGAATATATTCCTTTCTTTTTTTTTTTTTTTTTGAGTTGGAGTCTCACTCTGTCACCCAGACTGGAGTGCAGTGGCTGCTCCCAGCCACCGCAGCCTCGACCTGCTAGGCTCCGGTGATCCTTCCGCCTCAGCCTTCCAAGTAGCTGGAACTACAGGCGTGCGCTACCACGCCCAGGTCATTTTTGATTTATTGTAGAGATGAGGTCTTGCCAAGTTGCCCAGGCAGGTCTCGAACCTGCGGGCTTAGGCAATCCACTCACCTCAGCCTCCCAAGGCGCATGATTACAGGCTGAGCCACTGAGCCTGGCTCAATGAATATTTTCTTAAAATTTCTTTTAACTTTTTTTTTTTTTAATTGGAATCTCACTCTGTCGCACAGGCTGGAGTGCAGTGATACACTCACGGCCAACCTAGTGTCGACCTGCTGGGCTCTGGCAATCATTCTGCCTCAGCCTTCCAAGTAGCCGGAGCTACAGGTGTGCGCTACCATGCCCAGTTAATGTTTGATTTTTTTTTTTTTTTTTTGATTGTAGAGATGAAGTCTTATCAGGTTGCCTGGCTGGTCTCGAACCCTCGGGCTCAGGCAATCCACTCGTCTCGGCCTCCCAAAGTGCTAGTATTACAGGCTTGAGCCACCATGCCCGGCCTTTTACTAAGTATTTTAAGAAGGAAGATAAAGTGTGCTTCAAATTTCCAATGAAACATGTGAAATTTAGTTATATCAAGCCTCAGATACTTCCAGTACCTGAGCCACTCCCTTAAGGGCACCAGGACCTCTACCTAAAACAGAAAATAGAGAATAAAATATAATTGAATGGAAAAAAATTTGAATTGGACGATAAATGTCTTTAAAGAAAAAATGATTCATCCCAAGCCAAAACAGTATTTATTAATATGTCTGCTATTTCTTCCTTTCCCCTTCCATTTATTCTGTAATTATATTTCAGCTCCTATTACCCTGTCTTTCATCCTTTAATGACCCCAATTTTCTGATTGGTTCTCTTTGACCTACACAGAAACCTGCTTAAGCATTCAATGAATTCTTTATGAAATTCTGTGGTAATTTAATCTTCTCTGTGAGGTCCTTTAGGAGCTTTGGTTTGCTTTCTAACTTCTAGACTGGAAAGTTGTGACTAAATCCTGATTTTTAGTTTTCCTCCAATCAGTAATATTTTTAGGGAGAACCCAAACACTTTTCCAAATATTGCTTACTTTTTTTAAACCAAGTATTTGATGGATTTTATTTAAATTTTCATCATCACTACTCTTTTATAATGATTCTTGTTATAATTTCCTTTTGAATCACTGTTAGAAGTGCAGAATTTCAAGTCAAATTTGACTTAACTCATTCATAATGTATTATCTTTATTTTTCCATTTAAAATATTATACTGCTTGCTGTCAAGCCTTATCTCTTTGGATGTGTGTTATACATCCAAGCCCTGAAATATAGAAACATAATAGAATTAGACTGCCTAAGAGCTTTGACCAGCCCTGTTATTTTGGCTGCTAAGACACTTCTGGACTGGCACCTGAGAATAGAATGAGAAGGATTCCTTTTTCATGAGCAGTGGTCACCTAGATTTAGTGAATTTTCTCATAGTTAAAGTTTCTGATTATTCTGTCTTTTATTAATGAAGTTTAGCCTTGGGAATCCATACTTGTTCACAGAATAATTTTATAGTTGCTTAATTTTGCTGCTTCATGCAAACTACAGGAAAGCATGTAAGTTTATAAAGCCCATAAAACTTCTTGTTTCCTATTAGTGAGCCCTCCAGCATTAATGTATTAGGAAATATCTACCTTCTTATGAAAGTCTCAAAATAATTTGTCCTAACGTGTAATTTAAAAAATTTTTCCTTCTTCTCTATCTACCCTGCTAGGTAATTATGGGCCTTCCTGAACAGCATCTGTTGCAGAGACCATAAAGAAACATACTTTCTCTTTAAAATTTGATCTTTGACAGTACACATTTGTTAACTCTGTTTTATTTTTGAAAAATGTAAAAAGGAAACCTAATCTTTGTTGAGTGGTTTTCTTTCTCTGTGAAGAATGACACCTTTCTAGTTCCAACCTCTTGTGGAAGAGAGGACTTTTCTTGGACTGCTTGGTACACAGAGTTTGGTGTATGTACTTACTCTTTTTATATGTTTTCTCTCTCTCTATATATTTATATGTATATATATAATATATGTGTGTATATGTATTATACACACACATATCTTGGTGTATGTATCCTCCATAGTTTCTCATTTTTTCCTTTCTGCCAGTTTCCTGGTTTTCATGCTGTACCTAATTTCTTTCTCTATTTTGTAGCAATAATCTTGTTTCTTGAGCATATTTTCTACCATTTTTGTCTGTTGTACACTCACATGTGACAAGTTTTACATAGTGTGCAAGACAGTGCTTCTTATGTTGTGGGCATTTTCCCTTTTGGGCATTTTTTACCCTTCTTCATAATTACATTTTGCATGATGGCATCACCTTTCTGCTTCTTTGTCACAGTCTGCAGTTGCTCTCACCAGAGCCCTCTCCTTTCCTGCTCCCATGCAGACTTCACCTCATTATTCATGTTAGCTAAGCATAATGGCATCTGGGAAATACGTGTGATACTCCTCAAATGACATAATTTTTCTCTTAGTTTCTCTTTTAAGGAGGTGACAAAATAGTTTCTTCTATAAAGGATGGAAATGTTAAAAAACAAAACAAAACAAAACACGTGTGAGAAAGAAGAGGTGTCATCTGACACCTGCTTTAGTGCTGCAGTAATTTTTGATGTGTGCTACATATGTCCAGGCTGAAAAATGCCAGAAGGAAAGGAAAAGGGCCAAAAGTATATTAAAATGGAATCAGGAAAAAATAATAGGGCAATGACAAAAATGTACCTTATTTCTTCTACATATTAGTATACTTCAGAAAAAGGGTAAGGAAATGTGGAGGTAAATGGAGATAATATTGAAGGATATTGGCTATGTGTAACAAATATTTTTTTAAAAAACTGATAATGCATTATTTATCTTCTCACCTTTACAGTAGCTCCTGCTGTACTGACTTCCCCAGGGAAATTTCTTTTGCAGCTTGCTGTTAGCTAAGCCTTTTGGGTTAGACTGAACTGAAGGAATAGGCAGCTTCAAGAGGGTCATTACCCGCTGATCTTTGATTCAAACCCTTGTCAATGTTAATGAAATATCAGACTTAGGCTTTTTGGAGTCATTTTTTGTTGATAAAACTGATTTCATCATGTAAGGTTAATGTAGCATGAGTGATATTAATTTAATGCTGAGATCTCTGTATCAGAACCATTTTGCCTTTTATAGTCTTTAAATTATTTATGAGTACGTGCAAATTTACCATAACACAATTCCCATAAAGTGGAGAAATATTAACTTTAATTGTTTTTTGACCTCTTCCTCTCTCTTTTTGCTAGTCTTTCATATATCCTCTTTGGTATTTGATTTTATTGCTTGAATACTTAATTTGGAAAGTTGTTCTTAAATTGTGACTCTTTTAATTTGATAAGTGGATAGATCTTTTCACTGCATTCATACTTTTCCAGTTTGAAGAATTTGGTTTGTGTAAGCCAAAGTTTCCTGGCTATTTGTAATCCTATTCAGTAAGCAAAGTATGGTATAATTGATTATGATCTCATGGAAATTAAGTACTTCTGAACACTCAGTCATTTATATGATTCCCTTTTAAGGCACATTATGTGTTTAGTGATGATAATAATGCCAATGCTAATTTATTTAGGTTTGTTTATTTTGTATGAGTAGTTTTTAGTGCTTTAAGTATTAAGAAATGTATAATAAAGCCTGTTGAATACCTTGGATAGAATTTTTAATTTTAATCTTTCTACAAAATAGGATCATGAAAAATGCAAAAGAAGTAGTGATTCCTTGTCTATAAAGATTAAAGAGTAGAGAAAAATAATACTGTTACCAATGATTTATAAAAACAAATATACAAAGGGCTGAAATTTTTGTTGTTGAGTACATTTTAGACACAAAGAAGTATAAAAGTACACTTTTTAACTATATTATTAGCTTTTGTCAATCCTAATGTTATTTGTATTTTAAGATGATAATGTTGACAAATGTTCCTATCAATTTGAAGTTTCTGAAAAAGGCTAATGTGTTTTCCAATCTTCTGCTGGTACTAAGTGCTGGTAATTTACTTTCCCCATATTTTGTAGATATTTCTCCTTTGACGAACAACCTTCATTTTTCACATGAGAAAACTGAGAGTCAGATAAAGGACAGCATAATGTATTTATTAAAAGTCAGAATTCTGAACCTGGATTTAAATCTTGCCATTGCTAGTTTGGTTAGTCAAATGGATTTATTGATAGAGTCAGATTAATATATAAAATGTAAAGTTGACCCTTGAACCGTGTAGGGGTCAGAATCATGTAGTTGAAACTCTGCATATAGCTTTTGACTCCCCACACACTTAACTACTAATAGTCTACTATTAGTTGGAAAACTTATGATAACATAAACAGTTGGTTAACACATATTTTATGTTATATGTATTATATACCATATCCTTAAAATCAAGTAAGTTAAAGAAAAGTAAATGTTATTAAGAAAATCATAATAAGTAGAAAACATTTACTATTCACTAAGTAGAAGTGGATCATCATAAAGGTCTTCATCCTTGTCTTCATGTTGAGTAGGCTGAAGAGGAGGAGGAAGAGGAGGAATTAATCTAGCTGTCTCAGTGGTGTCAGAGGCAGAAGAAATTTCACATATAAATGAACTTGTGCAGTTCAAACCCATGTTGTCCAAGGGCCAACTGTACTTTGAAACAGTGCTTGGCATGTAATAAGCTTTGTTAGAGTCTTATCCCTCATCCATGTACTATTGCCATGACACAGTGCTGCCCTGCTATTATGCCATGTTGTAGTGTACTCAGCCCCTCCCTAAAACTTAGAGGCACATAAAGGAAAATGGGATGTGGGAATTTTAGAACTTTCCCTTGGTGCAGCAGAGGGATACTTGCCTGCCAACTGGGGTAGAAGAAACAGTTTCAAACTATCATCTCTTATTTTAGACTCTGTTTCTTAGCTTTTGAATTTTTCATTTTTGAATTATATAGATGCCTCTTTCTATAATAAACGCTATAGTGAGTTTTCTTTTTTCATGAGTTCGTGGACCCAATTTCATGCCATACATTTCTGGATTTAGCTGGGTATGGTCAAGGTAACTTTGGTTCCAATGCACACTGACTTTTGAAAAAGAGAAAATTTATGATTTAATGAAAGAAGCAGTTCACAGGGCAACACAGGGAAAGGTATGCCGAGGTTCTGCCTCTGCTTCTTTTTGCTTCCTTTATCTACCTTCCTCTTTGTGTTGGCATAACAATTCCAGGCACTACACTCAGATACAAGTGTGCTCAGAGCAATAAAAGAAATATCAGTTCTCTGTCTATAAATTATTATTAAAAGAAGACAAACAAACAAAACAAAACAACAACAAAGCCTTCCCAGAAGTCTCCTCACAGGTTTCTTCTCATTTCTCATTGGCCAGAATTGGGTTCATCCATAACTCAACCAATCATTACCAAAGGGAATTGGATTGCTATGTTTGGGCTAGAATAACAATTTGGGGGGAACAGAGGTTGGAAACAATTTTTAAGGGCCATAAAGTATCTTTGGCTTTGCATGCCGTGTGGCCTGTGTTAGAGCTGCTAAACTCTGTCTTTATAGCATGAAAGCAGCCATAAACAATATGAAAATGAATTAGAATGTCCATTCTAATAAAAACCATGTTTATTGATACTGAAATTTGAATTTCATATAGTTTTTATATCATAAATAGAATTCTATTGTAAATTTTTTTAACTTTTTTTTTTGAGTTGGACCTCACTCTGTTGTCAGGCTGGAGTGCAGTGGTACACTCATGGCCACCCCAGCGTCGACCTGATGGGCTCCGTGATCCTTCCACCTCACACTTTCAAGTTGCCAGATCTACAGGCATGAGCTACCACACCTGGCTAATTTTTTATTTATTGTAGAGATGAGGTCTTGCCAAGTTGCCTGGGCTGATCTCGAACCCGTGGGCTCAGGCAATCCACTCTTCTTGGCCTCCCAAAGTGCTGGGATTACAGGCTGAGCCACCAAACCTAGCCAATTTTTCTAACTATTTTAAGTTGTGAAAATTATTCTTAGCTCCCAGGCTATCCAAAATGAGCAATGGATAGATTTTTGCCCCTGGATCATAGTTTGTTAACCCCTGAGTTAACCCCCAGAACCACTGCAAGCTATTTTAGCCAAAGCAATTCTAGTCTTGATATTTGTACATGTTTCTAAGACCTTCATGTTTTATACCATTTAAATATATAGATAATATTACTTTTATTTTCTCTGAAACTACCTTTGAAAAATATTCCACAGGCCCTTGTTTGTACTTTGGTTTGGTAGTTAAGGATACGCATATACACACATACGTATATGTCATTAAAAATTATGTTAAGTGATACAGGAAAATTATAAGATGCTATGAGAGGAAGCTCTTTGGACTGAATTTACACTGGAATTCAAGAAGACTTCTCTAAAAAAAGCAACATTTAAGGAAGGATGGATATGCATCCATCAGAAGGATGAATATGCAAAGTGTGTGTGTGTGCATGTGTTTGTAAATGGTTGGGAGGAATCATTCTAGAAAGAGGAAATAACAAATATTAAGACCTCAAAGCCATAAAGAGTTTTCAACTTTAAATGTCAGTGTATTTGAATCATTATGGTCAGTGAGTGGGCAGTTTTTTGTTTTCGTTTTGTTTTTTGTTTTTGAGTTGTATTCTCACTCTGTCATATAGGCTGGAGTGCAGAGACACACTTATGGCCACTGCAGCCTCAACCTACTGGGCTCAGGTGATTCTTCCACCTCAGTCTTCCAAGTAGCTGAAACTACCGGCACGTGCCACCATGCCTGGTTAATTTTTTGATTTATTGTAAATATGAGGTCTCACCAAGTTGCCCAGGCTGGTCTTGAACTCATGGGCTCAGGCAGTCCTCTCACCTTGGCCTCCCAAAGTGCTGGAATTGCAGGCGCCTTCTCTCTTGGTTAAACACCAAGGGAAGGTTTGCAGAAATGGAGAAGAAGACTTAGTTTAATAATTGAATGACAATATGGAATTAATTACCACAGCATCTTGCAGTTTTTTTTAAATTCAAAAATTGGACATACATACTTTGCAAAATTATTTCCCAAATCAAGCAATTAACCTAGCATATCACATATTTACCTTTTTTTGCAAGAACATTTTGGATGTACTCTCAGCAAATTTCAAGTATACAATATAGTATTATTATTAACTGTAGCCATCATGCTGTTTATTAGATCTCCAAAACTTATTCATTATATAATTGAAATTGTGTACCCTTTGACCAACATTCCCCCTTCCCCTCCTCCCACCACAGTTTCTGGCAACCACCGTTCTACTATCTACTTCTATGAATTCGACTGTTTTAGTTTTCACATATGTTCCACATATGAGATCATGCAGTATTTGTCTTTCTGTGTTTCTTATTTTACTCAGTATAATGCCCTCCTAGTTCATCCATGTTGTCTCAAATGACAGAATTTTCTTTCTCTCTGTGTGTGTAATCACATTTTCTTTATCCCTTTATCTGTCAACGCTCACATTGTTTCCATATTTCTGTATGTTGGCTATTGTGAGTAATGCTTCAGTGAACATGGGAATGCATATATTTCTTTGAGATACTGATTTCATTTCCTTTGTATATATATCCCAGAAGTAGAATTCCTTGATCATATGTTTGGATGACACTTTTAAAATTAATTAAGCAAATCCTTATGTTCCACACACTTGGTTAGATGCTTGAGATAGGAGCACAATAATGTAGTTCTCAATATCTTTACAATTAGGGAGGGGCAATTTATGACAATGTAATGTACTGAGTGCCATATCAGAGATTCTTTGAAAGGGCTTGAGATCATAGAGCAGGGGAAGACTTCCTTCATTTGGGGGATTCTGGGAAGACTTTTCAAAGGAATCATAGTAGAATAAATTGGAACTTTATTTTTTCTCCACTAAGTCTTTCTTAACTAGTACTAACAATTTTCTATGACTTCCTTATTGAGTCTCTCAGAAACTGGTCTGTATTTTTATCTTGTGAATTTGTAGTTGGTCACACCTTCTTTGTAGTCAAGGGTGTCCTTTTTGTTCTCATTTTTATCTGGTTTTTAATTAGATCATAAGCACGAGGGCCTTGAGAACAAGAATTCTCTCTTGGTTGAATACCAAGGGAAGGTTTGCAGAAATGAAGAGGAAGACTTAGTTTAATAATTAAATGACAATATGGAATTAATGAAGAGCAGAACTAATGTATAATAACCAGCAGAGCAGTGGAAGAATGGGTCTCTGTGGGCCAATACTAGTTTAATGATACAGGTTGATCACAATTGTTATACAGACAGATAACAATGCTCTAAGTGCTGGACTTATGTACTTATCATGGGACATTATTACAGAGCAACAAGAAGTATGTCCCAAAAACAATTACAGAAAAAGTGGTGATTTGGAATTAAAATAAGAGTAACAATATTCTTAGAAATGTCTTGCATGACAAATTGGAAAGCAATATGGAAGTAATGGGTAGACAATATGGAATCTGCCTATTAAACAGGAGTAATTTTATTAATCAAAGAAAAAACAGGTGTTGTGTTATATAACAAATTATTGATTGTGAATGAAAAGTGCTGGTTGATACTGTTTGTCACAATTATTACAGTGGGCAATACAGCTGTATTCTTAGCAATTATGTGTGACCAAAAAAATGGATATTTAGCAGCTACACATGAGGTATTTAGAGCAAACTAAAATACTCAAAAATTAGACATGCTTTATGTTAATCTGAGCAACTTCACTCTGAATACTAGAAAAGAATGAATTTTAATACAGGATGGAGCATCTGTTTTGAATTTTTATGTTCTTTTTTTACAAATAGAGAAATATTGTTACCTATAAATATTTTGATAAAAATTTAATTATAAAAAATTCACATTATGTGATTAGTTACAATATTGAAAATAAAATATGACAGTAAATCTGATCAATGGATAAAAAGTTATAAGTTATTTATATTGTGATAGTCACTTAAATGTATAATTTATAAAATAAATTAGGAAGTTTTCTATTACTGTTAATAAAAATTAAATTTATGCTTGCATATATAGGTTTGAAAGCAGTTTTACACTATGTATAGTTTTCCTTTTAACTTAATTAAGGGGGATTAAGTATAGATCAGATATTTACTGATTCATAATTGCAAATTATTATTTGAAAATACCCTTTGTAAAATATTGACAATATGATTGTTTAATTTTAAACTTTAAATTGTGTAATGACAACTAGTCTGGATGGATTTCCAAATAGACATTTGGGGGTAACTTATTTTCTGCTCTCTTTTAGTATACTTTTGAATTTTTCAAAGCCACATGTTAGTAGATTGTGGTTTAAACAGAAGAGTACAAATATAAATTTCTTGATTTTAGTTGACTTAAATTTTGTATTAGTGATTAATCTGAGCTTTAGAGTCTCTTAGTTTTCACTAATAAAATGTTTTTATTTTCAATCAATTAAAAAGATAAAACCTGATAATAGAATTTCCTGTTTTGAGAAAAGCCTGACTAAAGTTTTGAAGCAACTTCTAAAAACAATGAAGAAAGGAGGATGCACATAATTTTTTTCTAAATTCTCAAAAAACATTTAAATCTTAAAAATTTGTGAGGCAGAGGTGAGAAGATTGCCTGAGCCCATGAGTTCAAGACCAATCTGGGTAACTTGACAAGACCTCTCTACAATTAAAAAAAAAAAAAAGACAAGGCATTACCAGACCAAAACTAAATAAAAACCCAAAGGAGAGAGCACAGTGAAACAAATAATCAGGAGAGCTGCTTTTGTTGTGAGGGTCTCTGTTCACTTCTGGAAATTTTGAGCTTTTTTCCCCAATGAATTTGTGGGGCAAAGGAAACCAAAATAAAGCCCAGCGTGTATACTAGGAGGGAGCGTACAGAAGACTCATCACAAGAAGCTAGGATTCCAAAAAGATGCATGCTCCTTCATGATAAGGTCAAGCCAAGCATAAACCAGATGTTGCATGAACATGAAGCCTAGGTTGCAGTTATCTAGGTTAAGGTAAACTCAAGCTTGAATTTAGTTTAGCTTAAGTTCATGTATTATGCATTTGGAAACATTCTTTCTGGAGGAATCTACCTTCATCCTAGATTTCAAGCTATTTTTAGTAATATATTGTTTTCTACTACTACCAGGCATTCAAGGAAACAAAATTCTTAAGAATAAGAATTGTCTGTTGACAGAAAGAACAGACAACAGGAACAGACTGCAAAGAAGTCAAATTGGAATTAACCAACAGTTAATATGATTCAAACGTGCTCATTATGTTTAAAGGAATAAGATAAGTGTATGTCTTCAGGAACAGAAAAACAGCTCATTAAAAAAAAAAAAAAGAAAAGAAAGAAAAAGAACCAGAAGCTCTAGAAATAAAAAATACAATAACCAAATGAAAAGAAAACGTACAACAGATAGATTCAACAGCAGAGTAAACAAAGAAGAATATGCAAAAGTAAAAGAATGAGATAGGAAGGATGGAGAAGAATGTTTAGCATACATTCCATCTGAGTCCCAAAATACAGAGAAGTAGAAAATGGCTGAGAATTCTGTGGAATTGATGAAAGACACTAATCTATAAATAAAAATAGCCCAGTGAATTTCATGAAAGACTAATGAATATAAATCTACCCTAAGACCATATAGAGAAACCTCAGAATAATTCAAAAGAGAAAAAAATCTAGAAAAGGAACCAAAGACAATATTAACTTCACAGGAAAAATGAGTAGACCGATCTTACTGACTTACAACAACAGTGGACACTAGAAGGGAGTAAAATGTTATCTTGAATATATGAAAGGAAAATGGCTTCTGACCTCATTCTGGGCTTAATAGGAATATCTTTCAAGAATGAAGAGAAATATTTCTGAAAAGCAAAAAGCTGAAAAAATAATGATTAAACCTAAATTAATATTGATAGAATAAGATAATTATAGTAATAATTCTTATAATATCTTATGGAATTCAGATTATATATAGAAATTAAAACATACAACAATGATATTATAATAGAGGGAGGATAAGATGTGTTAAAATATTTTAAGATCCTTCTCTTTTCCTACAGGAACCTAGTTAATGACTAAAATTAGTTTTTTTTTATTAGTTAAGAATACAGAGTGTAAAACATCTAAACTACTGAATGTTGGGTGAAATGTAATGAACAACAACAACAAAAATAATCAGTCCAAACAAAGAAAAAAAAAAGAGAGTCAAATATACAACTTAGGCAAGAAAAAGAGAAATTAGAAAAAAAGACAGGAGATTTAAAAACTGAATATACTGTTATTACATTAACCATATATGGACTAAATAATTAAGTTTAAAAAAATAAATATTTTGAAACTGAATTAATGAAACACAGGTCTATACTATTTAAAAGATACCCATCTAAAAGAAGAAGTACAGAAAGATTGAAATAAGAATACAGAAAGACTAAAAGTGAAAGAACAGTAAGATATAGAATATGTGAAAGAACACTAGTTTTTCCTGATAATAGCAGTCAAAGAAGACTTCAAGGCAAAAAGAAAGTAAAACAAAAATACAAACAAAAAAATGACTATAGTTACTTTATAATGATAAAATTTCAAATCATAGAGAGGAACTAGCAAGTGAAACCTGTTGACAGAACAAAATTGACAGAACTGGAAAGAATAATATACAAATTCATAGTTAGAGTGAAGTTGCAGTAATTGATGGACTATAAACACACACACACACACACACACACACACACACACACACACACACACACACACACATCATTGGGATTGTTAAGGATATAGAACACTTGAATGTAATTCACAATTCAAACCTAATGCCCCCAAAGTGCAGTTTACATGAACCTTTAAGCAGTCACAAAATATTTACAAACAGTGATTTTATATACTGTGCTGTAAAGCTTATCTAAACAAATTTCAAGGAATTTAAATTATAGAGAATATGCTGTCTGACCACAAAGCAGTTAAACTAGAAATCAGTAGTATTAGATATTTAGAACATTCCATGTGGAATTCATTGAGTTTCCTTCTCTCTCTTTTCTTTCTCTTTCTCTCTCTCTCTCCCTCCCTCCCTCCCTTCCTTCCTTCTTTCCTTTCTTCCATATAAAACACATAACATCTACTCTCTTAATAAAATTGCAAATATATAGTACAGTATTGTTAGCTATATGCACATTGAACAGCACTTATCTAGCACTTTTCATCTTAAATGACTGAAACTCTATAACCATTGAACAGCAACTTCTTCTTTCCTTCTCCCAGTACTTGGCAATCACTATTTTACCTTATGATTTGTTGAGTGTGACTACTTTAATCACCTCATATTTAAGTGGAATCATGCAGTGTTTGTTCTTCTGTTACCGGCTTGCTTTTCATCGATATTCATCCACGTAGTGTATGGCATGATTTTCTGCTTTTTAATACTGAATGATATTCTGTTGTATGTATATAATACATTTTCTTTGTTCATTTTTGTGTCAGTGGGCACTTAGGCTGTTTTTACCACTTGGTTATTGTGCATAATGCTGCAATAAGCACGAGAGTGTAAAATATCTCTTCAAGATTCTTATTTCAGTTATTTGGAAAAATACCCAGAGGTAGGATAGCTGGATCATATGGTAGTTCTATTTTTAATTTTGGGGGGAACTTCCAACATTCTACTGTTTTCCTTAGAGGATGCACTATTTAAATTCCCACCAACAGTACACAAGCTTTCCAGTTTCTCCACATCCTTGTCAACACTTGTTATTTTCTGTTTTTATTTATATTTGTTTGCTTTAAATAATGGCTGTACTAACAGACATGAGGTGATAGTGCATTGTGGTTTTGATTTTTCTTTTTCTTATAGTTAGTGATGCTGAGCATCTATTCATATATCTGTTGGACTATTTGTATCTTTTTTGGACAAAGGTCTATTTGAATCCTTTGCCCAATTTTAAATTTCCTTATTTTTAAAAATATTAACTCCTTATCATATATATGGATATATGGTTTGCAAATATTTTCTCCCATTCCATAGCTTACCTCTTACTCTATTATTTACTCTCAGAAGCGTTTTAGTTTGATATAGCTGGACTTGTGCGTTTTTGTTCTTGCAACCTAAAGACCAATATTATAAAGCTCTTTTCCTGTGGTTTTATTAAGAACTTTCATAGTTTCAGGTCTTATATTTAAGTCTTTAATGTATTTTGAGTTAATGCTTGTGGTGTTAGACAAGGATCTAATTTTATTCTTTTCATGTCGATGTCTAGTTTTTCCAACGAGGTTTGTTAAAAAAAACTATCTTTTAACCATTGTGTATTCTTGACACCACCCTTGTTGGAGATTTGACTGTAAAAGTGTAATAGTTTTTGACAATATATGTGTCATAGTTTTTATTATACAAGCTTTTTCCTTACTGATTACGTTTATTCCTAAATATTTTATCATTTTTGATGCTATTATAAATGGGATTGTGATCTTCATTTCCTTTTCTGATTGTTCCTTGTTAGTGTATAGAAACAAACTTATTTTTATATATGTTGATACTGTGTCTTGCAACTTTGCTATATTTGTTTATGAGTTCTAACTCTTCTTTTGTGGAAATTTTAGAGTTTCTTCATATAAGATAATGTCATCTGCCAACAAAGATAATTTTACTTATTTCTTTCTTATTTGAGTGCCATTTATTTCTTTTTCTTACCTAATTCCTCTAGCTAAGACTTTCTGTACTACACTGAAGAGAAGCGGTGAAAGTGCCTTGCTCTTGATCTTAGAGAAAAATGTTTCAGGTTTTAACTGTTGAGTATGAGGTTAGATGTGGGCTTTTCAAAAATGGCTCTTACTATGTCTAAGTATCTTTCTTCTATTTCTAGTTTGTTGGATGTTTTAATCATGAAAGAATGTTGAATTTTGTTAAATACTTTTTAAAAATATATTGAGACCATATACTTTTTATCTTTTGTTCTATTAACAGGGTGTATCATATTGATGGATTTTCATATGTGAAGCAATTCTTGCATCCCAGGAATAAATGCCACTTTGTCATGACGGATAATCCTTTCAGTGTGCGGTTCAGTTTAGTTTCCTAGTGTTCTGTTGAAGATTTTTGCATGTGTATTTTTTGGGGGGGATAACGGCCCATAGTATTCTTTCCTGTGGTGTCTTTGATATCAGAATAATGTTGGCTTCATAAATGAATTTGAAAGTGTTCCATTCTCTTCAGTTTTTTGGGAAGAACTTGAGAAAGACTTTCATTAGTTCTTCTCTAAATGTTTGGTAGACTTCTTCAGTAAAGTCATTTTGTCCTGGGATTTTCTGTGTTGGAAGATTTTTGATTAATGAATGAACTTCCAGTTCTTTCTACTTCCATGTTGCAAATTTCTACATTTCTTCCATTTCTACAATTTATTCATTTCTTTTAGGTTATCCAATTTACTGATTCATAATTGTTTGTGGTAGTCTCTTATGACTCTTTTTATTTCTGTGGCAAAAATTACAATGTTTCCTTTATTTATGATTTTATTTATTTGAGTTTTTCTCTTTTTTTTGGTTAGTTTAGCCAAATATTTGTCAATTTTAGCCAAATATTTGTCAATTTTGTTGCTCTTCTCAAAAAACCAACCCTAAGTTTATTTTCTAGTGTGCTTTTTAAACCTCTATTTCATTTTGTATCTAATTTTTTTCTCTGTTAATTTTGAAATTAGTTTGTTCTATTTTTCTAGTTCCTTGAGATGTTTAATTATGTTCTTTGAGGTCTGCCTTTTTTTTTTTTAAATGTGGGTCTTTACAGCTATAAATGTACCTATTGTGCTGATTTTGCTACATCCCATAGGTTTTCTTATGCTGTATGTTTATTTTCATTTGTCTCAAGATAATTTCTAATTTTCTTTCTGATCTTTTTGACTCATTGGCTATTCAAGAATGTGTTATTTAATTTTCATATATCTGTGAAACTTTTAGTTTTCCTGCTGCTACTTATTTCTAGGTTTATTTCATTGTGGTTGGAAAAGATATTGGTATGATTTAAATCTTAAATTTGTTAAGACTTGCTTTGTGATCTTATATGATCTATCTGGAGAATGTTCTGTGTGTTCTTGAGAATAATGTATATATTCTGCTGCTGTTGTGTGGAATGTCCTGTATATGTCTGTTAGGTTCATTTGATCTGTAGTGTTTTTCAAGTCCTCTTTTTTTCTTATTGATTTCCTGTTTATATGTTCTATCTACTATTGAGAGTGGAGTATTGAATCTCCTACTATTATTTTGTTACTGTCTATTTCGCTCTTTAATTCTATCAATGTTTTCTTTGTATATATAGGTGCTCTGATGTTGGCCACATATATATTTATAATGATCATATCTTCATGGTAGATTGACCTTTTTATCTTTACATAATGCATTTCTTTGTCTCTTATGAAAGTTATGGATTTAAAGTATATTTTGTGTGACATGACGACTCCTGCTTCCTTTTTGTTACTATTTGCATGGAACATCTTTTTCCATCACTTTATTTTCAACCTATATTTGTCATCAAAGCCAAGATGAGTCTTTTGTAGATAGCATATAGTTGGACCTTGTGTGTGTGTGTGTGTGTGTGTGTGTGTGTGTGTGTGTGTGTGTCTGTGTTAAATCCATTCAGCCACTCTATGACTTTCAGTTGGAGAGTTTATTCTACTTACATTTAAGTAATTACTGATAAGGTAGGGCTTACTAAAGCTATATGGTTGTTTTATGTTTATCTTGTGGATTTTTCTCTTTTTTTCTATAAATTTTTTTATCTTAAATATGTGGGGTACAATTCAGGATTAGGTATACAAATGTTCATTATGCAGGTACCCTTATTGATGAGGTGTGCCCCCTCTCCCCTGGCAGTTTCCCACTACTGCCAATCCCCTCCTTGTAGTATTACAATAGTTCAAGGTTTGTGGATTTTTCATCCTGCTTTTCCTCTTTTGTTGTCTTTTTTTATGTTTCGCTGATTGTTTTTTAATGACATGCTTTGATTCATTTTTCATTTTTTGTGCATCTTCTACAGGTATTTTGATGTTGTCATGGGACTGACATAAAAAAATCTTATAGATATCTATTTTAAGTTGATAACAACTTCAGTTGCACACTCTACTTTTTCTTTTTTACCTTTCTCCCTCCCACCAAACACACTTTATGTCATTGATGTGGCAAATTACCTCTCTTTATGTTGTGTCTATTAATTTGTTTTTTCTTTTTACTCATCTGACTGGTTAATTTCAGATAAGCTGTCTTTCAGCCTATTGATTCTTTCTTCTGCTTGAAGTTTACTGTTTAACCCCTGTAGTGAATTACACACACACACACACACACACACACACACACACACACACACACACATATTATTATTATTTTTTTAGTCAGGGTTTCACTCTGTTGCTCAAGCTGGAGTGCAGTGACATGATCATACCTCACTTGCCGCGGTATCCAACTTCTGGGTTCCTCAGCCCTCCTGAATAGCTGGGACTACAGGTTCATGCCATCATCCCAAGCCAATTTAAAAATTTTTTTTTTAGAGACAATGTCTTCCTATGTTGCCCAGGTTGACTTCAAATTCCTAGTCTCAAGCAATCCTCCCTTGAGCCACTTTGCCTGGCTGTTAACATATTTTTATAGTTGTTATTTTTATACTTTTATCTTCTATACCAGAATTAAAAAATGATTTACATACCATTATTAAAGTATTACAGTATTCTGTATGTGTCTATATATTTACCTTTACCTGTGTGCTTAATACTTTTATGTACTCTTGTGTTGCTGAATTTTATCCTTTCATTTCAACTTGAAAAACTTAAGTCATCATTTCTTGTAAGGCAGATTGAATGATTAATGAACTCACTCAGCCTTTGTTTACCTGGGAAAGTTTTATTCTTCTCAATTTTTGAAGGACAGTTTTATCTATTTTTCGTTATCTTGATTGGCAGATTTTTCTTTTCAGCACTTTAAATGTGTAATTATATTTACTTCTGCCTTGCAGTGGTTCTGCTAATAATTCCACTGATAGTCTCATATAGTTTCTCTTGTATATGGCTAGTCACTTGTCTTTTTCAAAATTCTGTCTTTGACTTTTGACAATTTGATTATAACGTGTCTTGGCATAGCTATGTTTGTGTTTAATCTTATTGAAGTTATTTTGACTTCTGAAATTTGGATGTACATTTCATTCCCCAGATTTGAGAAGTTTTTAGTCATCATTTCTTCAAAAAGTCTTGCTGCCCCTTTTCCTCTATCTTCTTCTTCTTGAATTCCATAGGCATGAATTTATTAGTTTTATGGTGTTCCACTATAAGTCTTTTAGGATCTCTTTACTCTTTTTCATTTTTCTCTTTTTACTCATCTGACTGGATAATTTCAGATAAGCTGTCTTTCAGCCTGTTGATTCTTCTGCTTGAAGCATACCGTTTTACCCCTCTAGTGAATTTTTAAATTCAGTTATTATATTCTTCAGCTCCAAATTTCTGTTTGGTTATTTTTTAAAAATCTGTTTCTTTGTTGACTTTCCCATTTTGTTCTTGCATCATTCTTCTGAGCTCGTTGAGCATATTTATGATGGTGATTTTGAATTCTTTTTGAGTAATTCACATGCCTTTGTTTCTTTAGAGTCAGTTTCTGTAAATTTATTTTGTTTCTTTTATTGGACTGAGCACACTACTTGGTATATAATAGCCACTAAAGAAATATTTATCATGTGAGAATATGAGTATTTCCCTAATTTTGTTCTCAATAAATGCAGCTGAGGGAAATTTTTCAATACATATAATAGCATTGTGAATGATTTGAAAGATTGTGGGAGGCCCTCTTGCTTTTTATTTAATCCCAGATGCTTTCGGGGGAATGTAAACAAATTTTTACACAATATTATGATAAGGTTTCTGTGGACATTTTAATTCTTAATTTTTGTACTTAACATAATGTGCTTAACATTTTAACCTCAATGTTTCATTTAGCATAGTTGTCAAAAATTTACTTAATTGACCTCTAAAGAGAAAAACCATCTGAAAGAAGAAAAGAAGATGTACTTCAACAAATATTTTGTTCAAAGTACAAGTACAGGAGTATTTAATGAGACCCAATCTTCAGTTTTACAATATATGAGTGACTATTTCTCTGTGTGTGTGTTTGTGTCTGTCTCTCCCCCCCTCACAGCTCTCTCTTTTTCTTCCTTTCACTTTTTTCTTTTTCTCTCTTACTCTTTTTTCCTTTTTCTTTCTCCCTCTTCCATCCCTCTTACTTTCTATTTCTTTCTACTTCCATCACTTCTCTCACCTTTTTTTTGGAGTTCTAAACATGTCAATAATTTAGATGTTAAGAAGCCTCTAAAGTAATTTTGTTGAGATTCTTATAGTAACAACCTCTGAAATACTGATTGGAGTTATCTAGGATTGAGATTCATGGCAAAGACTCTCTGAATTGGCTAATTGGATTAGTCTACACCAGTAAATCATAACACTAGTCGTATATTATAATTACCTGGATGCTCTTAAAAGATACTGATTACTTGGGCCCATTCCATAGAGATTCTGATTTAATTGGTCTGGGCTCTACACATCAGTGTTTTCAATGATGTCCTTGTGTGCAATTTTATGTAAAAGTGGGGTTTATCATCAATGATCTATAACCTTGCTACTCACAGTGTGATCATCGAACCAGCAGTCTGAGTATCTCCTGAGAGTTGGTTAGATATCCAGATTCTCAGGTCTCACTCCAGATCTACTGAATCAGTATTTACATTTAAATAAGGACTGCAAGTGATTTGAGAAACATTCATTGATGATTTGCATAGGTTGCGCTAAAAAACACATCATCTGAACTTGAGGCTAAACCTAAACACTTATGTTCCCTTGACATGATTAGCTTGCTAACCAAGAGGTAGGGATTTGTTTACATCCCTGTGTATTCAGTTGTATTTACATTATAATTGTAAAATTATTGAACTGTTATAAATATATATGTAATATATAAACCAATGAAATATGAATATGAAAAGAAATAAATTTTATTTCATAAAAATTAAGTTGAATAATTTGAAAAAAGTTGATAAACTCAAATTACTTAAAAGAGTACTCTTACATTAGGTATCAGTAAGACAACTGCAAATGTTGTGAAAGAAAACATTTAGATTAGACAGGGCTCTCTTCAGATTGCTGGGCAAGTATCTATCACACTCCACTTTAAAAAGAAGAAAACTAAAACTTATACTGGAAGTTTTAGGCAATACATTATAAGTTTTATGTATTCAAGACAGCAATGAAGTACAATCAAGAAATCTGTATTCAAGAAAAGTGTTCTACATCAAAACATTGTTGAATGAGTGTAGATTGTGTGTTTAAAATTAAAATGTTTGGGGTACAAATTTATTGTTGTTTATGATTTCTCAGTTTAACTGATTATTTTCAGACAATGGACCAAATACTCATCCAGATAACCATAGGATTAAAAGGCTTCTACTGAATATTTATGTGACTGTTTCTGTTTGAATGTTGCTTTTATTTTTCTTAGTTCCTTCTTTTCTGCATAATAAAGTATTTGTCAACTTATCTGTACTTAGCTCTAAAAAACTAAAAAGGTCCAAGTCCTACCCTCAGAGATTCTTTTTGATCCATGTGGCTTTCAGCTGAGGCACAGAAAGCTTTAAATGTTTTAAGAGATTCTAATATGCATCTGTAGTTGAGAACCATTGGCCCATTAGATTTTGAGTACAGGTAAAACCAATTTATAACAAATTACATCCAACTAATATAAGTTTCTTGACTGAATGTTCATTAGAATTCTGGTACAAAGTACATTATTATGATTATTAGTCTATTCTAATTATTGACTGTATCATGAGTACTTTCCCCCATGACTTAAATCATATTAAAGCATTTCTCCTTTAGTGCTCATTTTCAAATGCTTCTCTTTTGTAAAGGATTTCCAGTTCCACCCTTGCAAGACTGTTCTTCCTCTATGAGTTATATTTAGTTACTTGTACATGTGCCCTTTGTTTCCTGTACTAGGTTCCTTGAAGGCAGGAAAGGTTGCTTTCTATTACAGTGCCTGATGGACAGTAGGTTATCAACAAATGTTTCTCATTTTCACCAGGTGTTGGCACTCTTACTGCAAATCTTTGAGAAGTTATTTTGCTTCTCTCATTTATCTTTTTGTTGCTTTTTTTCCTGCTACATCTCAAGTAAACTTTAAAAATTTTTAGCTCCTGACTGCTTCCTCTGTTCTTTCTTCACTCCTCATTATGCCATCCATTCTGCTTGTCTTGTTCTGCACAGAGCTTGCTCCCTTTAGCCTTGTGCTTTTTCTCTTGCCTTGGCTCATATTCTCTGCATAACAGAATGAGTTGCTAACGTACCTCTCAGGAAACTGCATTTGAAAAATGTTCTCTTAGTAGAGGTCTCTCAATAGTTTTCCTCTTCTTAGTCTGCGCAAGACTGTTCTAAAACAGCAGAACCACTAATGAGTAATTTATGATGAAAGGAACTATGCTTTACAATTCCTGAAGCATTTTATGTTCGGTATCTCCTTCACTATAACATCGAAACCACGAGTGCCTAAATGGTGCCAGTCATTTTGAAAAATCACTCCACAAAGTTAAATCAAAGATTAAGTGTTCTTGTTTTGACCAAATTAATTAGATTTTAGAGTAAGAAAAGATACACAGAAGACTATCAAATGGATTCTAGTGTTGACTTTAAAACTGACAATGTGTGAACTTTTCCTTATTGTATTGTATGTCTTTGTAAAGTGACAATGAAACCTGCCCCTTCACGTGCGTCCATGTTTTGTCTCTTTAATGGTATTTGAGTGTTGATACAAATTTCGTTTTTTCCTCTAAGTCGTTACCTCCACTCATTCAATCTATTTTTCTTATCCCCAGAGGACTGAATGAATTGATTATACTGTATTTTAAAAAGACCCTGCTCTATGGTATATAAGCCAGGATCAAGAATAAGACTAGTGATTGAAAGGTAACTAAATCAAAAGAATTTCAAAATATATTTTAGTTTGCTATTTAAACAGGTGAAATTAAGCTAGAGTCAAAAGCCTGAATTCTTCCTTCCAGCAATAGACTTTTCCTTTTTGCTGTTATCCCCTAAATATCCAATTCTTGCTTTCCCAGCATATAGGCTTTCCCACCCAAAGGCCGATCTGGTCAGGGTGTTTGAATTTTTTATCTTGTTCTGTTCTGGAAGTTATTTTTATCCTCCTCTGCCTCCTAACCCTTCACTACCTCTAAATTTATAGCATATCAGGGCCTGTTCTACTTTTGGAAGAATAGGCTACTGACCCAAATTAAGTCCCCCTAGGAGAAGCACACTTTGGTCCTTTAGAAGTCCAAGGACATGGTATATATATATAAAACAGAAAAGGAGGGTCGCACAACTACAATCAAGATCTCATTTCCTAATCTGGAATATTAATTTTGCAAACAACTAAATTCCCGATTAATGAGATTTGGTTAAAGGAAGAGATCATGTATAACTTATGAATTCGTGAATTATTTAAGCACTTTGAACTTATGATCACTTTAAATACCATTGACTCATAAAACATGATTTTATTTAGGGGAAGGAGAAAGTTTTCTCATCAAATTGTCCAAGTGGACTTTGTTTGAGAATAACTTGTATTATTCTTGTTAATAAGCTACTGCTATGATAGTAACCAGCTACTTTCTGATAGTAACCGGCTGCTAACTGGTAGACAGTCCCTGTGTAAGGGACTCTCAAGGCTTGTGAAATTTATTTCAGATGTTTCGGATCTACTCCAGGTAAAAGTAAGCTGTCATTCTTTTTTTTTTTAAGTGAGGAAGCAGGATTTTTTGAGAGGACAGAAAAACTCCCACAGTGGAAGGGGACCTGAAGGGGTTGCCCAGTAAGCTGTCATTTTATAGAAAGGGTAAACTCTTTCTGTGAGACACAAGATGCAAGCTCCAAAGATGAGATCAAAGTGAAATTTAGAGAAGTTCAGTTCATTTTTTTTTTTTTTTTAAGTTTTTCATCAAGCAGGAAGCCGGAAGATAAAATTTACCAAAAATTTTTACAAACTTTGAGAGTTCCTTATGCAGGGTCTGTGTTGGGTGCTAAGATGCAAAGACAAGACACTGTCCCTATTCTGAGGTAGAAAAGATGAAAAAAGTGTACAACTAACTAAAGGAAAGGAAAACTTGTTCAGTGCTGTAGTAGATATTTATGCATTGTAGAGAAGAGAGAGATTAATTTGTATCAGTTAGTGCTCAAGACTTTTATCACAGCCACATTGTAAAGAACTGACTACAAGTGAGTCTACATTAGGAAAAAAAGATTGTGGGCTGGATAAATGCAGCATAGCTGATTGGAGCCTTTTAAGAATATTGAAAGACTTTAGACTTTTTAATTTGACTCTGCAGAATCTTTGCCTGCCTTATGGTGTATGGATGCATTTATTGTACATTTAAAAAAGCTATAATAAAATCCAGATATACATAATTACAGTTAATGAGCTATTTTATCATCCAACAGTTTTGGTTTATATATTGCTAACAAAATTTTGGCTCAGAATGAAATAATTGGTATTATACATGGAATTTTTAAGAGCCCTCCCAAAGCAAGTCAAGATTTCAAAGAACACCATATGAAAGCCCCTTTTATATAAAACTCTGTCCTTAAAAGACAGTTTAATCTATCTAATGATCACTGATATTTGGGGTTTTCAAAAGGAATTTTAAATAAGCCACAAGTCCCCTGCTCACCTAAATGAATTATACCTGTTACCTTCTTAGTGTCTGTAACTTTTAATTTTATTGAATCATTTCAAAAATGTTGATATCAGTTGGGTAGTTTAAAGTCAATGCATATCTTTTCAATCCAGTAATCAGAAAAATCTTGCAAGGGAGGAAATATTTAGCAGTGAAATGTGAAATATGATATGCCCTTTTGCTTATATATTCTAAAATGTTTTAACATAGATTTGGATAATTCTTTCTACAGCGGTTTGCAGAAGTTAATTTAAATCTCATTAGAGGAATCTGCAGTTGCTATCTCTGCATTAATGATCAGTAAATCAGGATTTTAATGTGTAACTTAGAATTTTTAGTTTTACTGGCTTCTTTCACTTATCCATTTCTCAATCTGTTATAAATTACTTTTTGCTTTTAAATGACTAATAACTCAAATTTGCATCTGTACCACCTCCTGTCTTCATATTGTTGTTAATTGTATTTATGTTGTTAAAAATGGAGTGAAAATACTTTATGTTAATTGCCTTTTTAGATTCTTTCATGATTATGGTACTAGTAAGTACATAACTTGTAAGGTTTAACATAGCCTTAGTAAGACATATACATCAAGTGTTATGTTGTTCTATTGAATTTCTCCAAGTTCTTGTTAATGTCTCCACTTATGACCAAATAGGCTATTCACTGGAAAATTCTGGGGCATAAATCACGTCGACCATGATGTGAATGGTATTTCCTGGAGTTATGCAGACAGCAGTAGTTACCATACTCACAGTAAATATGCATTTGACATCGTTTAATATTAATAAGTAAAGAGTAGGTATGGTGCTATGGGTTAGTATGATTTCATAAGGGTCTAACTTCTTAGTCTCCAAAGTAATAAGCCTGTATTAATAAATTAATAAATATCTCCCTACAAGCTTCATATCTTACAATATATGCACATAATCTATTCAATCAATCACATATCATAGATTTTTGAAAACATGGCCTAATTAACATAATTCTGCTTTAGGCTGGCAAATTATTTGAGACATAGAAACCCAAAGTTACATCACATGCACACACACACACACACACACACACACACACACACATACACACACACACACACAACAAAACTAAGAAAGAAATGAAGCCTCTGACCATAAACATGTGCATGCAATTAAATTAAAGAAGCAAACAACATAGTAAAAATGATTATTCCTTGAGTGTTTTGTTGAGGAAGTGATTTCTTTATACTTTACTGGAAGAGGTAAGCAGGCAGATACTTTTCACTTAGGAAATTCTAGAGATGCTCCTGCAGCCATTGTGGTAGTCACAGAGGATATTGTGGTCTCTGTGAATTTGCCCCTGTTGCCTACATATACTGACCTTGGTTAAGATTAGGTCAAAGGCTTGATCAGCTTTCCCTCCTCTGTTTAGATGCTTGATTTTCCCATGGCTCAGTTCTCTCATTTTACCTTATGAATAGCTATAGATCTTATTTTGAAAATCTATCTGAACTTTTCCTTAAAATTAATCTGTATTAAAAAAAAACTTTTTTCCCCCTTCAAAATTTATTTATCATGTGTTCCACCCTCTTATGCTGTTATAAGCAACTTGTACTTGTAAACTAGACTTCTCGATGGCTTGTGTAATTAATATAATAGCCACCTGCTCTGGTTATTCTTCCTGGGAACCCCATGCTTTCAGTTTCATTTTCTCTCCTGCTCTGTGCCCTAGGAGCCTGACTTCTCCAGACTACAACACTCTTGTCTCCTTGCAGCTGATTTTGTGTAGGGTTTGCCAATGGGAGGTACTAACAGGAGGTTGGAAGGCGGGAGGAGAGAAGGTTGGCTATGTTTCTTCCTTGCTCCTTCCCTGGGCCAGGCTGTGTCTCTGGCAGAAGCTGTGCTATCATGATTATAGCTTTCACTAGGCAGCCTCTCCTTTGTAACTCTAGTTCACATTGGACTGTGGTAAAACCGTTTCCTCTCCTTGCTTCTCAGTCCTAAGGTGATGACTTCCTACTGTTTCCTGAGTCTAGATCTTTAGCCAGTCCTTGTTTGTTTCCTTAGCTTTAATCCAGCTGTCCTTTCTCAGAAGTTTACTAGTTAGTCTTCTGTGTTTCCATGTAATTTATGAATTGTTTCATAATTCTTTAATTATGAACTTATGAATTCTTTGGCTTCTCTTATAGTTATTGTATATATCTGCCGGTCCTACGAAATAGTGAGAGCACGAATCACATCTCATTCATCTTTGAATTCCAGTAGCTAGCAGAGTATTGCATGTAGTTGGACTCAGTACATATTTGTTAAATGTATGAATAGATTAATATGACTATTACTCCTTCAGACTTCTCTTAGAAAACTCCTAGAGCTATTTTAATGGTATTTTTATGATTTCTTGCAGTGTTTTCAGGAATCATTATAGCTTCTTTGAGTTTCTTCTCATTTCTCTCCTAAAGAGCCTAAGGAAGACTTATCCTAGTGGCATTACTGAATATTTCATGTAAGCCTTAGAATTATGGTGAATCACAGCAACTAATCAAAAAAGAAACAAGACAAAATCACTCACTTTGGGTTCTTTCTAAGTCGGATTCACCCTCTTTGTGCTCGTTGCTTGAAAGGGAATGAAGCAATTGTGATCTCATTTATTTCTGTGCTTTCTCCCTTTCTGCCAAGCTCCATTTGGTGCCCTATTGTCCCACAAGTTGCCTATTTGAGTCTTTTGAATTAAGAGTTTAGAACAGAAGGGCCATCTGCTCTGCACGAATATTAAATTATCACAAGACTTTGTATAAGGAGAATTTACCCTTGTATTTTTTTCCAATGTTTCCTTTCCCCTCTGGGTAAGAAAGATTCAGGGTACCAGGTTTTGTTTTTCTTCCACACACCCTTGGACTTGAATAGGCTGCAGTTATCAAGTCATATAATATAATAGACTTAGAACACTTTGAATGGCAAGTACTGAATAGATGTAAACAAAGGTTTTATTTATTTTCATTATCTTATAAAATGTAAAATTTTATAATGTAATTGGACATGCAGTGTACCAGATCTTGGTGTATTCAAGTTATTGGTTTCATAAGGAAGAAAACCGCCCTAAAAATTAGATGTTAGAGAGATATATTTCATAATCAATCAGATTTATTAAGTAAATGCATGTTCCATTTTAATTCATAGTATAATAGATAGTATGCAACTGATACATCTATAGTTTCAATCTGAATATTCATGAATAAGCACATTTCAGCAGCTAACCTTCAAGTAATATAATTTACACATATATGCTGTGTAAAATGTTTAAAATTAATTGGCTGGTAGATATATATATATGTTATGTAGTCATATTTGTTAATAAGAGCTGAGTAAAAAGATCAGTTGAAGGTTGGCATTTTAAAAATGTGCATGGTTTCCATTATTTAAATGTGCAACTTTAAATAATCAGTTAATGTTTTAATGAAAGTTGGCTTATACTTTGTATGAATATTTATACAGTAATATACTGATATTAATAAAAGTATGTCTAATTTTCTTGTTACTGATTATTGTTGACACGTTGATACTAATTCCAAAGAGTGAAAATTTTCCTCTGATTTGTGCAATGAAACTAAGAAAAAATGTACACATTTACTTTATAAAATTTGAATAGTTAAAATCAAAAATTGTACTTAGTAACTATGGGGAACAAATTGCCAGTCTGTTTTTAATCAGATGATCACTCGCACCGGTCTTTGAAGTAATAATCTTGAGGGAAGTCTAGATGTTACAGTCCTCTGATGCATCTACAATATGGGTACTCTTTCAAAGAAAACAAAACAAAATTATGAAAGTGTCAGTTAGTTCAAAGTCTTAAAAGGAACTTAAACTAGAGAAGGACCCTGAGGATTAAGCTTCTAGTGTGAAACATTCATTTTAAAACAAGTAGATAATTTCTGTTGGCTAACTATTTGTGTGACTTGTATTTTGAAAGTTTCAGAAAAATATTATTTGATACTCTATGAATTTTCATAAATTACAAACTTTTTATTGAATCTAAAGTTAACTTTTAAAAGTTTATTAGAATGGCAGCAAGACAGTTTCAGATTAAGACCTCTCAATATCCTAAATGGAATGCCCTAACCCATATATATTTATGAATAAAACAATACTAAACCTAAAAACTTACATGCATAAAATAAAACCTAAAGCTTACATGCATGTGCAGAAATAAAAAGAGCTTCTTCCTAATTTTTTGTTTTAAAATTCTGTAATGGTATATATACTTAAAAAAAAGAAAAAACTTTTCTCCTATTGTCCTCTGATTCTCATATTGTCCCTGATTTGTTGCTACACTAAATACCTCCTTAATCTGCCCTAAGTGGGACATCATCTCTCAGGAAAGTAATTGACTACAGGTCTGCTTTTGGCATTCCTTTTTCAGAGTCAAATTCTGACTTGCCATTGCCCTTTATCCTTTCTTTATCGTATTTTACTCTCTCAACTTACTTTGCACAACACTAATTTAAGTTTACATGTGTCTTGCAGTAGACTGAGTTTAGGTTTTCAAATACAATGAAAAAGGGTGTAAAAACATGGGAAATGCTGTTACAAAATGGTCTGAACCCTTCTAAACTATTTTTTCCTAGTAAAAAATAAATGTGTATGTATTTTTTTTCCTCCAAAGCAATCTGCCAATTTCAAGGACGCACCTACTTTGAAGGAGAAAGAAGTACAGTTTATTCTTCTTCTGGAGTATGTGTTCTCTATGAGTGCAAGGTAAGAAGACGTTCATGTGTCTTTCCAACTTGTTTCAATTATATAAACACAGTAAATGCTTCTTTAACAGCTCACCCTTGAAGCAATCTTTTCAAATTCTAAAGCAAAGAGATTATTCAGAATAGTAATTATAATTCAAATGTAAAGAAATTTCCATTATTTTTTCAAACATGTAAATTAATGATTGTAAAATAATTTTTCAATAAATAAAAATGCTTTTTTGTCATATTAAAGCTTTATGAAATTGTCTTATTTTTTCCAAATTAAAGTCAGCTTCTTGTTTGCTGTTTTAGGGAAAATCTAGGTAAAGTTAGAGTCAGCTTGCTGTCGTTTGTGAGTTTAAATAATGTGAGAAACACTGAGCATTTCAATTAAAAACAAAACATACAAATTATCTAATAAAAATTAACTGTTGGATGAAGTTGAGACTGCTATGGATCTTAATCCCTTTGGGGAAGTATTTTAAATTATTTAAAGGGAAATTCTTTACAAATGTACTTGCCATGGTGTCTTGAAGTATATTTCTGAAGCAGATGTGATTCATTTGAATTTTTTCTCCTTGACCTAATTGAAAAACTATGCTTCACAATACTATTCATATTTGTCTTTTATAAATTATAATGTTATATCTCAGAACCCCAGTGTTATATCTTAGGGCATATTCTATCTGAAGGAAACTGTCCACATATAAAGGTTCTCCTTTAGGGTTTCATTTATATTTGATTCTTAGTTTTCCTCTTTAAATACCTCCTGCACATGGGTTTAGGGAATGATTTAGTATGTATATATTATATAGAAAATTAAGATAGTGATTTTTGCTGCTGGCACCACCAGTATACTGTGAATGTCTATATGATTATTAAAATTTTGCGAAGGAAAACCCTAAGAATTTTTCCAAGACTAATTGAATCTGAAAGAAGCTATACATACACTCTATGCATCTTAATTTGGATCTTGGAGATGCAAAGAGGCAAGACTGTGACAGATTTGATTTCTGGAACATGAAAGCTCTGGTTTCTTCCTGCCCATTTTAAAGTATTCTAGCTGCTTCTTTAGGTTTTACATTGGCTTTCCTATGACGTAGTTACCATCTTAAAGATAAGAGAACAGAGGCCCAGGAACGTTAAAATGAATTGCCCAACTTGTATTTCAAGATGGGTTTTCCTCTATCAGCATCCCTGCACAATGTTGTTTTGAGTGGAGTAGTTCCCACTATAGATAAAAGGATTGGAAAACAGAGTGAGATCTAGTAACTTCAAAATTAGAAAAGGGACTCAGAAAAGTTGCTTCAAGGACGGTGGAAAATTTTTGCCAGCTGGCTTCTAATGGCAATCTATAACTGTAAAATATCAGCCCTAAATTTAGAAATCTTGAGGGCATTTGAAGTTTCTCTACTTCAGTGTGTATGTGTGTGTGTTCTTTTCATATGGTCAGAATATGTTACATAATACTGACATTTGTGGTTTAGAAACGTACTGGTATAGTTGCCTACTCTATTTCTAAGTTGCTATAAAACCATTTGATTTTAGATTAGCTTAGTTAGAGGTCTGTACAGAAACAACACTGCAGGTGCTCAGGAAATATTAGATGAATGAATGAGTGCTACCTTTTCTTTGCTTAAACAAAAGGGACCATTTTCTACCTTCTAATACTGTGCTGTCCAATAGAACTATGATGCAAGCCACTAACATAATTTTTGTTGGTCTAAGTGTTCTATATTTTGCCGCATATGTCCAAAATATCACTATTTTAAACACTAACAAAATATTTTACATTCTCTTGTCATACTAAATTTTCCAAGTCTTGTGTGTATTTTTCAATTGCAGTGTTGAAAAAGCCTTATGCAGCTAGTGGCTATTGATGGACAGCATGTCTCTATCAGATCACTGTAAGCTTTTGTAGTTCTTGACTAAATTTTTGACATTAAGGACTTCCCATTGTTTCTTTTCCCTTAAGGCCCCTTAGCCCCTGTATTTACAACTTTACATAATTGACAGCTCTCTCTGGCTTTCATTTTTCTGGCTGTCAATTCTAGTCCCTGTTTAGGCCTTTATTGTCAGTTTTGTGGCTTGAAAATATATCCTGGGGGTCTATGACTTTAATAGTAACACACACACACACACACACACACACACACACACACACACACAGTGGTTTTGAAAATTAGGTGACTAGAACTGGTATTAATGTCAAACCAAAGGAAGACTAGCTTTTGACTCCACTGTATACATGTTTCCTGCCACTTTTCTTGACAAGAGATTATGATCTGGAAAAAATTCCTTACATACATAAACCAGGAAGAGAAGATATGGAAAAGTGTACTTCTTTATGAAAGCAGTACTTACATAAATTATATCTAAAAATCTAAGCTATTGAGTAGTATTTAAAATGGAAAGCGGCAAGTTTCAAAAGTTATTTTATTACTTATGTACTTGTAAGCATCATATAGCATAGTTAATTACCCTTGCTCTTAAGAGATTGAAGTTTGGCAATATAGAAGTCAAATGCTTGCTTCTAGATCAGGGCTACTACAGTTATCAGAAAAGTATTTGAGTTTCTCCCTGAGAAGGATTTAATCTGTTCTGGTTGCTTTATTCATTCATTCAAGAAGTATTTTTGAGTGCTGTGTGCCAGAAAATGAGCTTGACATTAATTTACAAGAGACATGAATCTTACCTTTATTTTCTTTATTGTTTTGTGGGAGATCTCCAATATCTTACCAGAAGCATCTGTGAGAACCTCTTTATAATAAAACTATATGAAAACATTTAAAAATGAGCATGTTTTAAAAACTTAGTTTTAATTTACTGTTTCTTCCCAAAGCGAGCTGTTGAGCTCATTCAAACTGTGTCTTTGCCACAATTGTCATCTGGATTTTCAAATGTTTTGTAAAACTAGCAAAAATTTTCAAGATCACCCAGATGTTTGGCAATTTATAGACATGGTTGTGGTGTGGTGTGCTCTGATTCCCAGTGCTGCTTGTCTATTCTGAAGGCTTCTCAGCTGGGATTTAATGCCATTTTGGGAGTGAGCCTGTGACCTGTGCAGAGGTCCTTAGAGTAATAATTTCATTCTGATGTTAGAAAACCCTTCTAAGAAGCTGGATCTGGAAACTTCTTAGTAAGTCCTAATTACAAACTTTGAAGGATTTATTTTCTGTTGCCCAACAGGATCACACCATGAAACTTGTTGAGAGTTCAGGGTGTCCAGCTTTGGATTGTCCAGAGTCTCATCAGATTACCTTGTCTCATAGCTGTTGCAAAGTTTGTAAAGGTAAGGTTTATTTGTAAAGTAAGATTTATGTGGAAGAGTCATTCTAGAAGTCTAGTACTACTGACATGGAACAGAAATTTTTATAAACAAGTTATTTCCAAATACCGATACTATTTCCCTAAATGATTTTCTAATTTGGCACACAGTAAGTAGTCATGAAATATTTATTGAATTGAATTAAAACCAAGCTGCTCCCATACACTTCCGCAAATTGTCATGAACCTGTTTCAAACTCTAGATCTCTAAACCTCTCTCTGTGAGCTGGTTCTGAGTAAACACAGTATTGCTCGAGAAATTTACACAACAGCATTGAGTTATTCTATTGACAGTTACTGTTTCTTGGCAAAAGGTTTTTGTTTGTTTGTTTTTCATCTCTCCTCAGGTTCTTTTTGTAATTTGCCAAGAAAACTTTTTATTATGACTATTTCAAATCCCTCTCTTGTTGAATTCTACTCTCCCACTCAGTTTCTAGATGACTGAGAAGAGAGGGGCCATCACACATTAATTTCTTGTAACGTGTTTCCACTGAGATGATAGGCCTATAACCAATAAGTAGAAGGGACTTCGATTTTTAGTTCAATATAAGAAAACACTAAAGTTGGAGCTATTCAGAAGCGTGATGGACCATCACAGTTGGCAATAAGTTCCCATCACTAAAGGTTCTTAAGCTAGGTATCTTATTGTAGTTTCAAGTATTCTACAAAAGTATTGATTATATGAAAGAAACTCATTAAGATCTTTGCCAATCATGAAATTATATGCACCTTCCTATATTATATTGACATTATATACTTGTGAATCCATCTTCCACATTAGACTATGCTCCTGTGGGCAGGGCTGGGTCTTTATATTCATCTTTAGATCTTTAATACATAGTATAACACCTTGGATATAGTTGGTGCTTGTAAGTAATGTCATTGGGACTGCATAACAAACTGCCCCAAATGAGCTCCTAGCACTTGTTTGATTAATGATCTTTGTACTGATGTAAAACAAAGCTTAAACAGGAAAAGTAAGACAAAGAAACTTTATAAAAACAAATACCATTTTATTTCTTATTAACCTGCTCTATTCAAAGTAGACATAAGATCACTCACTCCCATTTTTAACATAGTGGAGTAGTTTCTTTTTTATTTTAAGTTCCTTTTCCATGCACTCAATTAAGATTTTAAAAATCTCAGTCTGTGTGAGGCTCTTTAAGAATTATAAAGTGGTTTAAGACTTGGTCTGCCCTTCAAGGGACTTTCAAGGTAGCTCTCTGGAAATAAGGAGCACTTCCAGAAAAAACCCCCCAAAAACCAACTACAATCGAGCAGACATATGCAGGGAGAACCTCCCCAAACAAACAAACAAACAAACAAATACACACACACACACACAAAACCAGAATTTTTTTTTGACGAGCAGGCCCCTTATAATACAGGCTTCCCTTACTAGGTAAGTGTTCTAGGAACTCATTGGCATCTGTGTAGTGTTATGAGAGGCTGTGTTCAGCTTCAGTGCATTTTTTTAAGGAGTCTTTCAATGCATTTCCCCATTTCATGATGGGTGATTTACTTGCACACTTGCCTACACTGATCTGAGTGTTCAGCAGTTTTTGACCAAAAACAGCATGACCCCAGTGCCTACCCTCCCTATTTACCTGATCTTTCCTTGAGTGACTTTTTTTGTTTCCCTGATGAAAAAAGTCCTCAAAGGGAAATGTTTTGCCACTGTGGATGAGGTGAAACAAAAAATGGCAGAAGCACTAAAAAATTGATGAGTTCAAAAACTATTTTGAGCAGTGGAAAAAGCATCTTTATAGGTATATTGCATCAAACGGAGAATACATTGAAGGTGACTAAAGTTTGAAGATCTAAGAATAAATACACAATTTTTATAAGTAAATTATGTTTTTGGGGTCCCCTCATATAATAAGGATCATTAGAATTTTCACCTTCACAGTACCTGAGCCAGTGCCTTACACAGAGCCTGTGTGGAATTTGATATGAATCAGTAATTCTTGTTTGATATGGACTCCTGGTTTGCAGCTTGATTAGAATGTCTCTGGCGGGCAAACATTGATAGGCAATATCTGTTGCTGAAACTTAATTGTGTGTACATCTATCTTAGGGATATTCTTAAAATGCAGATTCTGATTCAGTAGGTCTGGAGTTGGGCCCAAGAATCTGAATTTCCTAGGTTGTGCTGATGCTGATGGTAAACAAAACCACATTTTGAGTAGTAATCTATTGCTGCATAACAAACTGCTCCAAAGCTCAGTGGCTTAAAACAACAAGTGTTTTATGTATCTTACTATTGTGGATCAGGAATCCAGACAGAGCTTGGCTAGGTGATTCTTCTGATCTACATGGTGTTAACTGATGTCACTCAGTGCTGTACAGTTCAAAGCTGGGCAGGGCTGGAAGATTCAACATGGACTTACTATATGCAGGGCATCTTGGTGGGGGATGGTTGGAAGACTGCCCATAGCTGGGACTTCCTCCTTCCCATGTAATCTCAGGATTTCTTCTTGTGTTTTCTCCATCAGGATAGTAGTTAGACTTCTTAAATGGCGGTTCAAGGCTTTTAAAGACTAGCTCTGGAACTGACACAGCATCACTTCTACCATATTCCTTTGGTCAAAACCACAGACTAGCCCAGATTCCAGGGGAGGGGAAATAGATCTCACCATAGATAGGAGGAATGTTAAATATTTGAGGCCAATTCAAATCTACTAATCAGGGCTATTCAGAAATTAGAGGTATGAATAGCACAGGAGTTAGTCAAGGTTGGGCAGGACAAGATTTGGGTCAAAAGCTGAGATAGGGACTTTCAGATATCAAGAGAAACCTCGACCTTATCTATTTATTTTTAAAACAGCCCTAATATATTACATAAAGCAAGTTAATAAATGGAAAAACAGTACAAAAATTGTCTTACATTTAGATTGTTTATAGTTTTAAAAATTAATGTGTTTGCATACTACACTTAAAAATACAATAACAAAACATACTGGGACCTACATCCACTCCACCTGAGATTTTGATATCATTGATATGAGATGGGTGGGGCCTTGACATCACTATTTTTTAAAATTCCCTGATAAATTCTTTTTCACAGCCAGGATTGTGAATCACCAGCTTAGAAAATCCTCAAACTGAAATTGAACATGTTGCCCTTTCTTGAAACATTTAGCACAATTTCTAATAAAGATTGCATCAGTTTCTAACTTCAAATATGCAGAATGAACAAATAGGTTCTCCTGGCACTCTTTCAAACTTAAAAAAAAGTCAAGTTCTCAAAGCGTAATTTTTAATCAACTCCTAAACAAATGTGACCAATTCATTTGTAATAAAATTGGCCTCTCCCTCTCTGCCTAGGGCTAAAGATGTTGTGTTCACATCTGAAAGAGTAAGTTCGACAACAGTTGGTAAATATTTCCTGAGAGCAGAGCATGAGATGAAGTGTTAACCTTGCCACTAGAGACTCAGCCAGTGGTCGGAAACCAAGCTGTGCACTGAAATAAGACTCCAAATCACTAGGCACCAAGTAAAATCCAACCAACCAAAATTATTTTCTAGGTATCTATAGCTGACTGTCTTTTGAACGCAACAGAAATGTTTATTTCCTTTTGTAGAATCAGAGAGCTCTTTCACGGAAGCTTATAACAAACCACAACATAGCAGAGACTTAGTGATACAGTAGGAAGTCTGACTTAGAAAGATACAGAAATAATGTGGATAGCCTTTATATCCACAGTCCTTTCCTTCCCTTAGCACTTTTTTTGTGTGCTTGCAAGACCATTAAGTCGTATTCACTAGATGCCCTACTTTAATTTATTATTGACTTCACTGCATCTCATAATTATTAGTAATGGGGCATCCACATTCAGCAGAATAAGCTAATGTCAATTGTTGTCTCTCACTTCTGGTTATTCCATAGTTTCCCACATTATTCAGTGCTCACTTTTATGATTCTTGCTACCTATGTATTACTAACATTATTTGGTTTATTTTTAACATATCTACTTTTAGTCAATTCAGTTTAAAAAAATTTAGTTTCATCCCCAAACACTGGTATTTATGAAATAATAAGGTTATTTGCTGTATTTATGTATTTCTTATATACATTAAAAGAAATTCATTGCTATTAATATTTTCTTTTTATGTTCATCCATGTATATAAACTACCCATAAGCTATGGAAAACACTAGGATAATTCATTATATTGTAAACAACACCTAAATAAGTGAGTATTCTTTTATGCACAGATGATAGAATATGCAATTCAACTGACGCAAGCAAAAAATGGAATATATAAGCCCCACAACGAACAGGGTAAATTGGCTTCAGGTGTAGCTTGATTCAGCTCTCAAATCCTGCCCCTGTGCCTGCCACATCTCTGTTTGTCTCCTCAGAGTGGCTTTATTTTCAGACTTTATGTGTTCTCAGGTATACTTCTGACATTCTTATGCTCATATTATGATACTCAGGGAGGTGGAAGGAAAAAACTCAATGTCCTCATATATTGAATAAAAAATATTCAGAATTGAGTTTCAGTGGTCTTCATTAACTTGAAATAGATCATATACCCTGACCCAAAGAAATTATTATGCCCAGGTCAGTGTACTGCATTGAGCAGTGTGGCTTTATTCTGTGGAAGGGTGGAGTCCATTTTCTTAAAATAACTAGGTTATCTATTTTCTCACAAAACAAGAAATAGATGTCTATAGGCAAAAACAATAAGTATTCACCACAAAATTATTGTATTCTCTTTCCCCGATAATTATGTATTGCCATTATATATACTGTTTTTTACTCATAATCTTTCCTATCCACCCTTCCCCTTTTTCAGTTACACAGAAGTGCATATTTATAATTTATAGAAAGGTGTACTCTTAATAGAAAAGTACAGAACTTCATGTAAATTTGTAAAGCTTGTAAAAGGAATATAGATAAAATTCAAGGGTGGAAATAAGACTCTCCATCTGTCTATAACAAATATTTGAATTTTCTTGTATGTTATGGATCTCAACCTAATTAGTTTTAGCTTATTAGTAACACTATAATAACTTTAGTTTTTAATAGATACTATGCTATTATCTTTTACATACATGATCTCATTTGAACCTCACATTTTTATAAGGTAGTTATTTATACCAATTTTACAGGTGAGAAAAACTGAAGGCTTCCGAAAGGTTAATTAATGTATAGCTAGTAATTTACACAGCAAGTAGGTAGCAAGAGATCAGATGTAAATCAAGGCCTGCCAACTCCAAAAGCCAAGTACATAATGAATAAAAATACAACTATGAAGTTAATAGAACTGTATTGCCAACCCATACTGTAATATTTTTTGAAGCTATTTCCCATAGATTAGAAACAACCCACTTTAATTAAATCTGAATTTTCTACTCATCAATAGTTAGCCTTTGACCCTGACATTTTATAAAATAACCAGTAGATTCTATCAACTTTTTTGTTGAAAGAATAAATTAAAATAACTGACATTGTTCATAGTAAATTAGAATTTGATTGACTGAAATTTTTTTCAGATCTTTGGGTTTAATACAAAACCCATCTAATAAAAAGTCAAGCACAACCCATCTAATAAAAAGTCAAGTCAAATAGTGAAAGTAGGATCATCGTATTATCTTACAGTTCAAAAATTCTTGCAATAATTAAGCCCTACATGGTGTATGTGTACATGATGTTTACTGCTAAGAGGAGAGGTCTCACCACTACTGAAGAACTAAAAATGGATTGTAATAGAGGTGGCATATCATATGACATAGATAATACTAATGATGTTAATATTATTAATTTTAAATTATAATATTAATTATCTTATGCTCATACCATTATGATACTAAGGTAGGTGGAAGAAAAAAACTCAATGTCCTCGTAAACCGAATTAAAATTTCAGAATTGAGTTTCAGTTGTCTTCATTAGCTTGAAGTAGATTATATGCTCTGAGCTGAGCAAAATTATTATGCCCAGTGGACTGCATTAAGCAGTGTGGCTTTATCCTTCAGTAGAGTAGAGTCCATTTTCCTAAAAGCACCTGGACTGAAAAGAGTGGTGAGTGTTTCTTCTGAAGTATAACTAGACTACATTTTCCCCATAAAAACAAGAAATAGATGCCTGAAGGCAAAAAACAATAAGTATTCACCACAAAATTACTGTATTCTCTTTCCCCTGATAATTACGTATTGCCATTATATTTATTTTTTCTACTCATGGTCTTTTGTATAATATTAAGTGGAGCTTTAAAAATGGGAGAGGAGAAAATTCAACAAAATGAAAAATTGAAAGATAATTTTGAAAGAGGACTGTGAAAGAAAAATAAAAAATGTATCAAAAATGGCACCCAGCCGGGCTCGGTGGCTCAGCCTGTAATCCTGCGCCTTTGGGAGGCTGAGGTGAGCGGATTACCTGAGCCCGCGGGTTCGAGACCCGCCTGGGCAGCGAGACCTCATCTCTACAATAAATAAAAAAAAATCAGCCGGGTGTGGTAGCGCGCGCCTGTAATTCCGGCTACTCGGAAGGTGGAGGCGGAAGGATCGCCGGAGCCCAGCAGGTCGAGGCTGCGGTGGCCAGGAGCGGCCACTGCACTCCAGTCTGGGCGACAGAGTGAGACTCCAACTCAAAAAAAAAAAAAAAAAAAAAAAATGGCACCCATTCTTAGCTGCAGTCCTCGAACGGGTGTTTGAAACAATACAGGTAAAATTATGCAGAGATTTAACACTCTGTTAGAACTGGTATCTTAATTCTATTGTATTTTAGGGAATGGGCTATTTTCTTTTAGTAACTTTGTTTTAATTTAGAATAGATATGAAGTGATTTTTTTTGAAGACTTTTCATTTTAGTTTGATGATATGCTGAACTATTGGGATAGATAGTGAAGATGTCTTTTGAGCTAAAATTGTTCCCCCTCAGGCATTATAAAAAGATAGTGGAATACACTTGAAGAAATATCATCTCAATTTAGGCACTTAAAAAAGAAGAAAATAAAACGACCCTAGGAAAAAGCATTTTTAACACTTCCTCTTCATCAAAACTTTACGTCTCAGCCTGAATTGTGAGAATTTAGATTATAAAGATACTTGTCAAGAGAAGTTTTCAAGTGATTTAAATTCTGTTATTGACTGTATTTTTCTGGTTTTAATACACCTGTGTTCTGTTTTATTTTATTTTTGTGGAAATCACTGATTCATTTGATTATTTCCATTCTTTTTCAATGGCATTATTGCATTTTCAGAAACTTCTTAAGGGTTGTGAAGTTGTACCAATAATATTTTACTATGTTCATAGTTGGTTTAATGGGGGACATGCATTAACTCTGAAGTGATATTCACAATGATTAATATGGGCACAAATCAATCAGAATAAAGACCAATCAATCAGAATGGACATTGATTTGATTAAGAATAAGATGAACCAATTTAGAACTCCCCTCTGTATGATTTTCTCAAGTAAAAGTTTTTTCTTGGATATAGGTCGATGAGTTTATTTTAAGATACATGAAATAATACTCTTCTAGTCCCTTTTTCTTTTTTACATGGTCTGAAATAGTAATCCACTAGACAATGTAAAATGAGATTGATAACTTATGTGTCAGGCAATTTAAAAATTGGTTTAAGGATATATAATTATGTACTTTCAATTAAATATGGATTCCAGTGTTCAAGCTTTGCATTTCAGTATCTTAGATAATCTTTGAACAAGGAGTTCAGATAGCAAAAACTAAAGAGGAATTGTGCATAATTGGTGTCACTGTTTATAAAATGTTCCATTTTTCAGTAGCGGGAAACTGCCAGGGTGGGGCACATAATGTTAATAAGGGCACCTGATCTCAAACCAGGCAAAATGGGGGCCAAAGGGAAGCCCAAACTTTAACTATATGATGACTGCTTGTGTACCTAATCCTGAATTGTACCCCACATCTTTAAAATAAAAAAAATTAAAAAAGAAAAGGAAAGAAAACCAGCTTATATGCTATTGAAATAGAGTGATTTAATAAGTGTGTTAGCAACCAAAATAATTCAATTTTTCTTTTGTCTCATAAAGACTCTGGGATATGTGATATCTCTGTAATTCATAAAATTTTACTTCTTCTTTTGAGTGCACATACTTTGCCTTGCAGATTTCCAGAGAAAATTAAATTAAAGTGAGGTAATACTTAATTTTTAACACATTTAGAGAGGTTTTTTAAAGGATGATAAGCTGTCTGTTTTATTTTTTGACTACACATTGAGCACATTTCATCTGGCCTGGTTTGTATTACCCACAGGAATTGATAATGTTGAACCTCTAGTTCTCATGTTATTTTCTATATTGTAAACCTTCATTTTGGACTCTAAGAATCTTTCTTGGTTTCAGATATATGAAGGAAATACTGTAATTAAAATATTACTCCATAATTAGAATAAATTTAGAATATTTTTAAACCAAAGAAGCTAGGCTCGGTAGCTCAGCCTGTAATCCCGTGCTTTGGGAGGCTGAGGTGAGTGAATTGCCTTAGTCTGAGGGTTCGAGACCCGCCTGGGCTACTTGGTGAGACCTCATCTCTACAATAATTCAAAAAATTAGCCGGGTGTGGTAGTGTGCGCCTGTAGTTCCAGTTACTTGGAAGGCTGAAGTGGAAGAATCGCCTGAGCCCAGCAGACTGAGGCTGCAGTGGCCGGGAGCATGCCACTGCACTCCAGTCTGGATATGACAGAGTGAGACTCCAACTCAAAAAACAAAAACAAAAATAAAAAAAGAACAAACCAAAGAAAACATGGAATGAGCCTGAATAAATTAACTGAGTTCAACATAAAGAGGAATTTTTTGTCACTCATAGCATGTATAAACGTTGATGAAGATACTAATTTTTATAAAGCATTAGAAAAAAAGCAAGCTTTGAAATTAAATGAACATTTAAGTAGACATAGTTTATTTTCCTTGTCATAGTTTCATTTACCTAATAAATTTCCCTTTTTTCTTTTTTTTGGTAGGTTATGACTTTTGTTCTGAGAGGCATAACTGCATGGAGAATTCTGTCTGCAGAAATCTGAATGACAGGGCTGTTTGTAACTGTCGAGATGGTTTTAGGGCTCTTCGAGAGGATAATGCCTACTGTGAAGGTAATCCTTGTAATGATGTGTAGCTCAGCTGTATAAATTTTCCTAGGATTACTGCATGCAAAATTTGTTAATTTCCCAGGTTGTCAAGTTGATGGGCCCATTAAAAGCAGTGAATTTAATTTGAAGCATATTAATCAGCTAAAAATAATTATCTTTCAAATTAAAGTTTTTCAGCTATCTGCTATATGTCAGACTAATAAGTTAATATCGCTGGTTTCTTGAATTAGAACAATTCTTCCACTGTGAAATTACCTTCTTTTTTTCATAATTAGATATTCAGATAGCTCACATATTGACATGATTACTATGGCTTGCAGTTAGAATTGTAGTTAGATTTTTCCAGACAATATTGTGTAACAAAGGCAATCAATTAACAGGAAGATAAAGTGCCCACCGCTATTTTTGTTTGCTACTATAAGTAATCTCAGTGGTTGCATGCATGTTCAGTAGTATTTAGTAAATAGCACCAGTGGAGTAAATCACTTCCTAGTTATTTAAAAATCTTAACTAATATCCAAAAGTAGTTTATTCTCTCATGGAAACAGTTCACATACAGCGAGGCCCTTGGCATTTGCAAATGCTCTAGCTCTAACTATTTCAGAAGAAGCCCAGGAGATGTAGTAATTTACTATTTTCCTGAGGCATGGGTTTGAATCATTCCCTTTAATTGTGTGACTAGCTAGTGGGTCCTGTGAACAAGAACACTGATTTGGTGGTGTTTGGACACTTGGAGGGTTTAGAGGGTTCTAGACTTACCCTTTCTAAATGTACATATATGCCAAAGGTCCCTGGTGATGAAGACCTCAGGTATACACGTGCAGCTTCTGTTTAGCTACAGGCGGATTTGTTGGCCTTTGGAAAACCAACTGTTGTTTTTCTTAGTTTTAAATAGATTTTCCCTTAGTTTTAAATAGATTTTAAATATTTTTCCAAGTTTTAAGTAGATTTTCTCTGCTTAAAAATCAATATTCATTTTTTAAATTGATCTTTGGATCAAAGTACTTTTTAAAATGCTTCGAACTCACTCCTAATGGGATCATTTCATTTTTGCTGAAGGAGGGCACATGGCTTTCCTCCCCCAGTCATAATGCAGATTTATTTAAAATTTCTCATTTAAAAACATTTTATGTTTAAAAAACTGATTCTACTTAATGATTTTTATTTTTATACTATGTATAGATAAACTTTCCTAGTAAACTAATATATTTTCTTTGTCATATTTGAGATCTCTAACATGTAAAAAGCCCCACTAATATTAAGTGGGAATAACATGAAACTGTGATACAAATTCATATGATACTTATTTTTGAATATTAATTATCTGATCTTTTAAAAAATGTTGAGTTGCTGTTTCTGTTGTTATCAAGTATATTCGCTCATATAATAAATATCTAGTGAGCACCTCCTGTGTCAAGCACTTTTCTAGGCTTGGTGTAAAGTGCGGTAAATGGAGAGCATGACTACTAAGTTCCCATGCTCAGGAGCTTTACTTTATTAAGGGAAAGACAGAAAATTACTGGGTAACCATTGAAATAGAGAAGATAATTCCAAGTAGTAAAAAATAATAGGAAGAAAATGAAACAGGATGATGACCTAGAGATTGGTTGGGGATAAATTTTGATGTAGTGGTAGGTTTTTAGGACAGGTGTAAGAGGGAGGGTAATGGTTCCTGAGACTTGATGATCAGGAAACAGTCGTGGCATGATCTGGGACGAATATTTCCATAATGAAATATCAAGTAGAAAGACCCTAAGTAGGAATGAACTTGGAATGTTCTAGGAACAGAAAGAAGGACAATGTAATGGAGCAGACAAATCGGTGGAGAGTCTGTTGGAGAATTAGGCGGGGGCCAGGTAGTGTAGGGAGGCGTACAAGGATTATAGATTTTTTTCCAGCAGGAGGACAACATGCTCAGATTTATATTGAAAACCATAGCTTTGGTTGCTGTATGGTAGATAACCCTAACGTGTTGGGTATGGTGGAGAGAAAAGAAGTGTTAACAGGGAGACCATTGGGAAGGCTAGTTGCCTGAGCCTAGTTAAGGCAAAGATGTTGGTGACCTGGATTAGGAAAGTGACAGAGGAGGCAAAGAGGAGGGGCTATATTCATGTTATATTTTGAAAGTAGAGTCAGCAATGCTTGCAGATAGTTTATTGTGGTGGAGAATTGAAGAAGGGATCAAGGGGAGACAAAGTTTGGAGATTGAACAACACATGGATGGTGCTGACATTTTCTGAGACAAGAAAGACCTTAAGGTAAGAGGCCAGGGATTTAGGTGACCTTATTTGTATAAATTATTTATCAAGGCAACTTACTGAAAATTGCTTTAAACATAAAGACTAGATCATTCACTTTTTATCTGTATGTTTTCTAGAGAAAAGCTGTGGCACAAATTGGCAGCTGTTTTCCATCTTGAATGCATCATATGGAGCAATGTTTTGCAACTTTGTATTACTTGTCATTATTGCATTACTTGTATTACTTGTCATAATAATCTTTAAAATGTAAGAAAATGATAGGAAAACATGTTCGTTTATTACAGAGATCTCGAATTTTTATACATGAGGGCTTCTATTGCTAGTGCATCTTTTATATTTATTCCATGTTAACAGGTTTTGCAGTTTTCTTAACAAATCTGATTTTCCTTTTCATTCTGCGTTTCTAACCATGTTGTGACTTTTTAGAAGCAATACTTTAAAAAACTTTTTAATGCAATGTTACCTGTTACATATCAGCCTGTGGTCTTGTAGAGTTCTGGTTCATTAAGAAATTAGATTTGTCATTAAACATAAAAATACGCAAACAATTGTAAGTAACATTTTATTACTGAATTTGTGGGGTTGTTTTAATGATATGACTGCAATTGAGACTATTGATTTTTTTTCTACAGTTTGCTTGATCAGGGCTATTATAGCACTGGTAACTATTGAAGTTCATTTATTCATTTGACAAATATTTATTGAGTACCTACTTTGTGCAATGCTAGAGCTAAAGGTAAAGAAGTAAATAAGATATATATTATTGATATTTTATCAGACAAGAAAGATAATTAACAGACCATTTGATGACACCAAGGAATATTTACTTGCAAATATGACAAGTGCCCTTAAAAGAGAAATAGGTTAAACAAGGCATAAGACCTGGATGAGTAGTGCGGTTAGGGAAAATTTTGCTTGAAGAAGAGTTTTCTTCATTCTGAAATCTGAAGGGTAAGTAAAACTCAAATAGTCATAAAAGGAAGGATGGGAAAGAAAGGAATCACATAAGTGGAGAAATCAGCCTGTCTAAGGGCCTCCAAGTAGAAAAGAAGCACTTTTAAAAAAATGGTGAAAGGCCCGTAGCTAGAGGCAGAAAGCAGGAGAGGGTGCCTGATAGTCTGATGATGGGATGTAGGACTTTGAAGGTCGCACGAAAGAGTAAGGGCTTCATGCTAAGAACACGAGAGAACTAATACAAGATTTTAAGCAAAGAAGTGTCAGTATCCATTTGTGTTTTAAGTAAATCACTGCAGATGCAGGATGAATGGGAGTAGGGCTGAATGCAGGGAACCAAGTGGTTAAGAGACAATGGTGTCTTGCCTTACAAGTGGAAATGGTGATGTGGATGCACTTGAGGGCATTTGTGAGGTAAAACCATCCAGCTCTGATGATTAACTGGTGATAGTAGATGATAAGAAGAGAGGTTTAGACGTTGGTAGCCAGGTTACTGGCCTAAGAAATAGCAGCTCAATTAGGGAACAGATTGAGTGGATTTGGAGTGCCTATGGGAATCTAAGTTGAGTAATGAGTTGAATATACTTGAATGTGGCATTAAGTGAAGTTTAAGTTAGACATAAAATATGTGATTTTTGGGTATATAAATGGTAGTTGAAGAGCTGGGACAGATTGTCTAGAGTTTTGAGCAACATTTGAGAATTTTCTGGAAAGGATGATTTGGAGAGAGAGCAAAGTCATGCCTGAAATGTAGGAGGAAAGAGAAGAGAAGATGGTGTCACAGAATCTAAAAGACAGGATTCTGGGAAGAAAGTAGAATGTTTCTAAGAGATCAAGAAAGATGAAGACTGAAAGATGTCCTTTGCAATGAACCTCACACGTGACACTGAGGACACCACCAGCATTAGGAATGTTGACCCAAATTGATGATAGAAGCCAGTTTGAAATACATTGAATATTTCCCAAGGGAAAAATATTGACTCTGAAAAGGGGGAGAGAACTCCTAGATATTTGCCTATGAAGCAAAAGATCAAGAAGTGGAGCTACAGAGGGGATTTTCTGTCCCTCCCCTTTTGTTCCCCCTGCCCCAGTATTGTGGCCATACAGATGATAACTTCTTGTTCTTGAATGGGTTTTGAAATTTCTTAGATAATTATACACATAGCTTGGTGTTAGAATTTTATGACTGATGGCTTGTCCAGCTTTTATACATAAATAATTAAAAATATCTGGAAATATATTGGCCCACTTTAGATTCTTGTGAACTGTAGGTTCACCACATTTCTCTTAAAAATTGTATATTTATTTCCATCTATTCAGTGTCTTCATCTCCTGTCGATTCTTATTAAATTTCAAAAATACTTTATCTCTCATTTGGTAGCTTGTCAGTACATGTAATCTATAAAATTTGTCAAAACTTATGTTGTCCTTAATGTTTTCAGAACGGTTCTTTGCTACGTGTCTTCACTTGAAGCTAAAAATTGTGGCAGCTTTTGATGTTTTGACTATATTGTCTTTCTTCACATTCCACTATTCAGTATTAGGTTAGGGTCATCCTAGCATTATAGTTTAGATGGTATCTTCAGAAGTCCTATTTGGTGAGTTTCTTTTTTCAGCCTATAAGTTATAGCTGTGTCAGCACAATCAATAGTGCATTATGATGAAGAAGCTTTTCATGATTCCCAAACTCCTTAAAACTACCCATTTTTTTTTTGCTTCCCAAGCCTTTGACAATACACCAATAACAGAAAAGGAATTCTGCATAAGTGAGTCATTTGTGTAATTGCCCATCACACATAATTACAGAAATTGGTAGTTGATACCTTATTAATGAACTTAAAAGTAACTTTGTGAGATATTTCTTCAAGTTAACAAGAATATGGGACATATTTTGGGATAATCTGAAGCCCTCACCCTCAACCTGCCAAAGTACCTAACTTCTTATTGATAGACCATTTTCTCTTGGATGCAGTCTCTTTCAATCTGACTCTTGCTGCCAGTGATCATATTTTCACTTGATGTCATCTTCTATTCAGTCATTCTGTCTCCTTTGTCTCTCTCTACTCCTAACCAGCCAGGGGCCAGTCTAAAGGTTAATGTTCACAAAACACCATTTGCTCTACTTGAATACCCACAGTGCCTACTTATTGCTTACCACATCAATTTGAATTTTTCTGTGAAGATGCCAAAGCTCCATGTCACCTGGCCCCACATAGCTGTCTACCCATTAGTCCTGAGCAGGACACCTCAGCTATCGTGATCACTTCTTTTGCTCCTGATAGTGGACTAAATGATGAACCAGATGATGATGATCATGCTATGGGTTGAATTATATCCTTCCCCCAAATTCATGTGCTGAAATTTTAGCCTTGTGCAGCTTAGAGTGTGACCTTACTTGAAAATAGGGATGTTGTAGATGTCATTTGTTGAGATAAAGTCCTGCTGGAGGATAGTGAGATCCTACTTCTATGTGATTGCTTTCATTATAAGAAGGGGAAGTTTGGAGACACACATAGGGAGAATATCTAGTGAACATGAAGGCAGAGATCAGGGTGATGCCCTTATAAGCAGAGATCAGAGTGATGACCTTTTAAGCCAAGAGGCACCAAAGATTGCCAGCAAAGCAGCAAGCTAGGCAAGGAGCATGGAAGAGGTTATCCTCCACAGCCTTCAGAAGGAACCAACCCTGCCGATGCCTTGATTTTGGACTTCTACCCTCCAGAACTGTGAGGTAATAAATTTCTGCTGCTTAAGGCACCCAGTTTGTGGTACTTTTTTTATGGAAACTAAAACAGTCTGACAGAAATACCTTTTGCTTTTTGGTTCAATTATCCTTGATTTAATAATCCATCTAAACTGCTTGATTTTTATCTTCCCTTTGAAGATTTCCCAACGAATTTAGTATGCATAGGTTGAATTTCTCAAATCCTCTTTTTATTTTACCTGACTGAAGAATTAGAACCTTATTTTGTACTGGTTTATATCCGGTTGTTCAACTGTAGTACACAGCAAGTCCTCAAATAACATCATTTCGTTCAATGTTGTTTCATTATAATGTGAGGAAAAAAATTATTTCTGGCTGTGACCACTGTCTGTGTGGAGTTGGCACATTCTCTCCACGTGTTTGTGGGGTTTTTTTAGGTACTCTGCTTTCTTCACACATGACCCACATTAGGTTCATTGGTGTGTCTACACGGCCCCTGTCTGAATGCGTGTGTGTGTGTGTGTGCATGTTTCCTGTGATAAGATGATGTTGTGTCCAGGGCTGGTTCTTTCACCTTGTGCCCTGAGCAACTGGGACAGGCTCTAGCTACCCATGGCTCTGAACTGGGTTTGATGGGTAAATAATTATCTTAGTTGTTATTAATCTTCCTTAAATGAATGTATAGCTCACATTTATTTCAGCATTTAATATTACAATTGTATTGGTCTTTATTTAGAAGTTTGATGATGTTTTTGTGACCAGAAATATGCCATAAGAACTTATCTCTTGTTTATATCAATTAACCTAGTGTAAAATTTGTTTCATTATACATAGTTTTGCTTAAAGTCACAGTTCCCAAGAACCTCTCAACATTGAGGGCTTACTATACTTTATTATGTACTAGGTTATTTATCAAGGGATTCAGATATGTGTGTCTGTACATATTTCTCCCAAATATAGATGTCTTGCAGTCATAGGCTGTTTATTTTCCTTGAATTCTCCCAGACTTCTAAAACAGAGGCATTGTAGAGATTAAGAAATATTTGTTTATTGATGGTTTGAAATGCTTAGATATGCTGGACAGATGGGCACCTTTAGGTTACCTCATCACTAAACAATTATTCAGGACAAGTTCTGAACTTACTGAGTTGTTTTTATATTGTACATAGGAAAATCTAATTGTGATTGTAAGTTTTGTGGCTGAAAGGAATTCAGTCTTAAATTGGCATGTATTAGGCTTTAAAAATTAACTTGATAGTGCAAGAAAAAGAATTTGTTTATAGCATTTATTATTTATTAGATTATATGTGTTTTGATAAATGACGTATATTAAAAGGACCCCAAGTTCCAGAAATTTTCCCATTTCCACCATTGCTTTTGCTGAACACTTGAAATTTTTACTAAGCATTTGAATTCTATCTACAATTTGCAAACAGACTCATTTTAACATGAAATATCTGGAATGTAGAAGGTGTTTAAAAATGGCAGTTGAACCTAGAAATGGGAATTCTTAGTAAACTTTTGTTTATTACCATGGCAAATCCTCCGACATAAACTAAATTTGTACTTTTAGACAACCAGTTCAAATATCTATTTTATTTTTTACTTTATCCTTTGTATCAATGAAAACATTGTCTTCTCCCATCTCATTCTTGTCTTTTTAGTGCCATCCTTTAGCTAATGATATCTCTTCTACCATATTTCTTGTTCTGCATTTCAGGGAATTTTAGCTTACTTACAAAGTAATGTGAGAAAAACTATGGTTTGTTGGAGGCATTAAAATGCTTTTCACATATATCATCTTATTTCATCCAGTAGTTCTATAATTCAGGCATCATTATAATCTCCTATTTTGGAGTTGAGAATACAGAAGAGTCTGGAAATCAAATGACTTCTCCACAATCAGTTACCCAGATAACAAAATAAACTCAGGGTTCAAATTCATGTCATCCACCTTCAAATTTGATATTTTTTTCTTTTTACCACTCTTAATTAATTTATTAAATATCTGACATAATTATTTATTTTATTATTATTATTATTTTTTTTGAGTTGGAGTCTCACTCTGTCACCCAGACTGGAGTGCAGTGGCCACTTCCGGCCACCGCAGCCTTGACCTGCTGGGCTCCGGTGATCCTTCCGCCTCAGTCTTCCAAGTAGCCGGAATTACAGGCATGCGCTACCACGCCCAGCTGATTTTTTGATTTATTGTAGAGATGAGGTCTTGCTGCCCAGGAGGGTCTCAAACCCGCGGGCTCAGGTAATCCACTCACCTCAGCCTCCCAAAGGCGCTGGATTACAGGCTGAGCCACCAAGCCCGGCTCATAATTATTTTTTATAAGCAAGAGTGGCATATAGATTTTTTTTTTTAGAAAGACTTTTATTTTAACTCAGTTGTCTGCTTTCAAAATGGAATGCTCCTAAAAAGGAAACAAATTCTGTAGTGTTCTGTAGTTCATTCAGAAAGGAGCTCATTGGCATTAGAGAAACTGTAATATGCCTGGTTATTATGATCAGCCTTCTTCCCTTACCCCTCCCTCCCTCTTTCCCTCCCTTCTTCTCTCCCTTCCTTCCTTCCTTCCTTTTTTTTTCTCAACTGCTTACCATTTCACAATTAATTTATTTAGTGATGAATTCCTGACATGACTAGTATTTGCATATCATTAACTGTGAGCTACACAGTCTGAGAGGATTCCTTTAAGAGTAAGATGAGTGATAGCCTCGCAAAGTTGCTCCAAGTGATATGAAGGGAAAACTATAGGCTGAGCTCAATTCTCTGATTGTAAACCCAGCACAGAAGTCCCCACTGGACTAATGGGAGACCTGCTAACAGAACCGGGATAAATAACCTACAGAACTGAGCCCTGTGGGATTAATTAGGGAATTCTAGCAGACACTGTAGCTTTCAAAACTGTAGTTAATGATACACCCTCTGTGGTGTGTTATGATAGAAAAGTCCAAGGACACTGTACTGTATTAATCAGAGTTCTCCTGAGAAACAGAACCAATAGGAGATTGTGTGTGTGTGTGTGTGTGTGTATGTGTGTGTGTGTGTGTGTGTGTGTATGAAATTTATCATTATAAGGAATTGGCTCACATGATTGTAGGGGCTGAGGAGTCCCAAGATCTAGAGTTGGCAAGCTGGAAACCCAGGAGTGCCAGTGGTATGGTTTCAGTGTGAGTCCAAAGGTCTGAGAACCTAGAAAGCCAATGGTAGAAGTTCCCTCTACCATAGGGCAGGAGGAGACCTGTGTCTCCTAACTCAAGGAGTAAGGCAGGTGAAAATCCTTTACTCAGCCTTTTTGTTCTATTCAAATCTTCAACTGATTCCATGAGGCCATTAGGGAGCATAATCTGCTTTACTCAGTGTACAGATTCAAATGTTAATATCATCCAGAAACATGCTCAAAGACTCACCCAGAGTGTTTGACCAAATGTCTGGTTACCCCCTTGTCCAGTCAAGTTGTTTAATAAAATTAATAATCGCAGTTATAATGAGAGAGAGAGAGAGACAGAGAGGGAGAGAGAGAGACAGAGACAGAGACAGAGGGATGGGGGAAGGGAGAGAGAGAGAGAGAGAGAGAGAGAGAGAGAGAGAGAGAGAGAGAGAAAGAAAGAAGGAAGAGCAAAAGCATTTCTGATATTTTCAAATATGAATTGGCCATCTAATGACAGCATCTATTCATTCAACCACCTGAAAAAGTTACTACATAAACCATTTTTCAGGATTTATATGATATATGGAAATATTAAAGTACTTTTAAGTTTTGATGAACATCTATTTGACATGTTTACATATCTGAGGAAATCATGCATTTTTTAAATGAGAGTCATGCCTTCTTCAATCGGAAAGTTTGGAGTGGAGATTCTGAAAATGTCTACCAAATGACACCACTAAATTTGAACTTGCACTCATTTTTCTGGGCTCATTCATCATTTACTCTCTACTGTTGTTAACTTCAGCTTTCCCTGCTCAAAGCAATTTCTATTCATCTGTAAACTTGAACTCCCTTAAGATACTCAAATCAGAGAAAAAGAACATTTAAAAAATTTGAAACTAGGGTCTCCTCTGACATGAAAGAAACACTTCTAAGTTTTAAAATCAAAGTTGATACAGATAAAACCTCTCTGAATTTCTTCTTAGGCATGGTGTCACTTGCAAAGCAGAGTGAAGAAGCAATCAATGCTACCCATATACAGGCATACCTTAGAGATATTGTTGATTTGATTCTAGACCACCTCAATAAAGTGACTATTACAATAAAACAAGTTACATGATTTTTTTGGCTTTCCCACTGAAAATAAAACTTATGTTTACATTATATTGTAGTCTATTAAGTACATAATATAATTATATCTAAAAATGCACATTTTTTATAGCAATATTTTTTATTTTGATATTGTGGGGTACAGTTAAGGGTTAGGTATACAAATATGCTTCGTTCAGGCACCCTTGTTGATAAGGGGTGTTTCCCC